>NW_012054420.1:0-456 GCF_000956235.1 Wasmannia auropunctata | reverse complement strand
ACGGCCGTTGATCTCCATTGTTTACGCGCGCCGACTATTTAAACATGAATTGAACATCTCGAGCTAAGATACCTTCGCATTTGATGTACCTCGACAGATTAATCGCCGTCGTTTGCTTTAGATGCGACTGCGTTAGAATCAACGTCAACGAATTCAAAATTCTCTCACTAACCTACAAAATCATGGACTAAAGACAGATTGGTCTTATCGTCAATTCCGTACACGGAAAGAACAATTTTGCTGAATCCAGATCTGAAAATAATTTTTGTTCAATAATCAAAATAATTTTGTGTAAAAGTCAAAATGATTCCTAGAATATCAAAACGTTTTATAGCAATGCTTATCAGTTTTTACATTCCATCAAATTATTTTGATGATTCAACAAAAAATTATTTTCAGATCTGTTTTTAGCAAAATTTTTAGATCTTTCAACAAAATCGTTCTTTCCGTGTACTT
>NW_012054419.1:0-488 GCF_000956235.1 Wasmannia auropunctata | reverse complement strand
TTTTGACAGCGCTGCAAACGTAACCAACAAAGTCAGTCGACTGCTTGCTATCGTCGAGTGAACGCCTCGTGTGTCAGTAAATCGTCGTGGGTTAATAAATAGTGCGCGTGTTTCTTTCCTCGACTGAGTTTTCAATCGACGAATAATTAATCGACACGGATTGATAATTATTAACTACTTAATACATTCGGTATTAAAGTCAGTCGACTGCTTGCTATCGTCGAGTAAACGGGTCGCGTGTTAATAAATCGCTATGTGTTTCTTTCTTCGTGTGATTTTTCAGTGGACGGATAATTAATCGTCAGTGATTGTAAAGTACGTAATAGTACGGATATTAAGTAAATACATTAGAAGATTTCTCGTAATTTCTTCAAGTGCATAATTTGTATGTGAATTGAGTGTGAAATATGGAAATGACACCGTGGTTTGTAAAAAAAAAGAATTATCTAATTATTTGATTTGTGTCAGTGATAACTTGTGACGTTTGC
>NW_012054418.1:0-2354 GCF_000956235.1 Wasmannia auropunctata | reverse complement strand
TAGAACTGCTCCACAAAATTTCGATATAGGTACTTGACACGCTTACCAATTAATAATTACTAATTACTCCCACAATTAAAAGTAAAAAAATTTGTCTGTATAATTATTATTACTGTTATGTAGTAATCTTTGCCGCCTATATTTTATTCGATTCTATCCGAAAGCTCACTTGTGTTTGAGGGCTCATATACAGTATGGAGTATCGCGTTATTTTCCAGCGAGCTTTGTTTCATCACACTGGTTACTTAAAGTAAGTGTAAAAGTTTGATAAAATAAATCAGTAGTTTGTATATAAAAATAATTCGCAATCAATTTCTTTATCGGAAGTCTTTTCTATTAGATAGACAAATTCAAACAAAAAAACGATCGTACTCTTTTGAATCATTTGGACATATAGAACACATCAGGACAAAACACTTTCTCGTATAGAAAACGACAAGTTTATTACATTTCTTACTAATTGACTTGATACACATCAACACTAAATTTTAATTTTTGATTTTTATACGCCGACTCAAATTGTAATCTTTGATTTTGTTTGACGTATATATTTATTACGTCACCGAGCTATAACACCTATTATGTAAACTACGTGTCAACCTTATATAGTATTTCCGGTTTTCATAATGTAAATGTAAGTTTAATTTTAATTTGTTTATTTACACATAATGTATTAATTTACAAGACGACTGAAAAAGACCAAGTCAGATTGAAACGTCTTGTCGCGAATTATTGTAGAATTGAAAATATAATATCTTATACCAACATCCAAAATTTGTCTATTGAGCTGAATTAAACATTTCTGAACGTATGTGCTATTTTTTAATTTAAACTTTAAATATAACACATATTAAATAAAATAAACACACGTGTACAGTGTTAAAAGTAGGTGATGCAGTGCCCATACAGTTCACAAATTACTAATTTTTAGTTTAATTTGATATTAAAAAATTCTGATAAACTGTTAAATACTCTCATAAAATGGAAGTGTTAATTATTATTTATTGCCTTTGTAATTTTATTAGCCTCACTAAATGATATCGCATAAACATGTAATTATTATAGTTCAATACCAAAAAGTCGGTATGTGATTGGAACTTTCTGATTCGATCTTGAATTTAGTTATGTCAATGTCCAAAATATATTAAACTGTTGTTTGACGCAACAGAGTTTATCACAGACAAATGTCATTAATTAATAAGCTGACTTATTAATTCAATAATGTAAAAAGATACAAAACAGAGATAGATTTGACAAAATTTACCTTTCAGGGAACCAGCAATTATGACGAAAAGTACAACAGATAGATTCACTAAAGTGAATATATTATTCGCCATCGAAGATTCCTTGGCTCCAAAAGCAAGAGCGACTAAGAAAAGAATTGTATATTACTTCAGCTGTTTTTATCAAGCAATCGTGTAACAAATTAACGGATTAATAATGCAGAGTTTGTGCGTGTTTATACTACGAAAAGAGACATGCGCAATTTTAATCAGCTCTATCGCAGGACTATTTTATCAATAAAACTTACGAGATTCGATTAGGTTGAAATATAAAATTCTCTTATCACCTGAAAATATCAGCGTGACGCCGAGTGCAAAAAAGTCTGGATATGACGATAGACTACTGATGTTGATAGGCATCACCGATTCAAAGAAGTGTTTCATACTATCGTCGAAGAGTACATCAACATACGTGCTGAGAGCACGCACCACACTAGCCGAGCCGATCACATATTCCAGAATCAAGGTCCAACCCATGAGAAATGCTATAAATTCACCTATTGTCACGTAGCTGTAAATATACGCAGATCCGGCACGGGGCACCCGCGCGCCGAATTCGGCGTAACAGAGACCTGAGAAGAAGAAATGAAAATTCAGAAATAATGCTACAAAAACGTGCGTTTTCACAATTTTTTTTTTTCAAATATACGTTCGTTTTTGTTATAAATTTTTGCTCTTTGCCGCAGATTACATTGCGCGTTAAATTATAACAGAATAATTGGCTATTAAGTTGTGTATAGGGTAGAGCATTTAAAACAAATCACCGAAATTTGAAAACTTTTATCTGACAAAATGTTTCAAACGAAAAAGTTGTATGGGCTACAGAGAAATAAATAATGAAGAAAACAATTTTCAAATTAATTGTTTTCTTTTTTTAAATCACATGAAGGTTATTATCATTTTCTTTTAATAGAATTATATCTCTTTCACATAATATCCCTTATAGAAAAGTATTACTGAACTACCGGCCAAAATATTACTGGCAGTAATTTACAGTAATTTATTACTGAATATCTTTCAGTAGTTTCAGTAATACTTAGAAAAATATTACTGAAACTACTGAAAGATATT
>NW_012054417.1:0-500 GCF_000956235.1 Wasmannia auropunctata | reverse complement strand
GACCCCTTCCTTTCCCGCCAGGACGGTGGTCAGCGAGGCTGCCAGCTTCCTGGCTTTTTCCTCCCTGTTCGGGGCCCGGTATCTCCAGCACCAGGGCCCCGGTTAGGGCTCGCCTATTGCGGAGACCCTCGATGCCCAGCTCTTGGAGGTTCACTCCCTGCCGGGCGGCCCTGAGGGTCTCCGCGTAATCGTCCGGGGGGCACAGAATGGTGACCGCCGCGGTCCTCAGAGGCTTGGCAGCCACCGCGGACCCGCCGGTCCCCGCGGCCGCGGGGGGGGCGCTTTTCCGCCACCCGCCGCCACCTTCGGGCCGGCGCTCGCCCCCCGGCGGCCGCAGCCGCGTCCTTCTTTTGGGCCCTCTTTGCCTTCCTCCCGACCACCGCAGCCCACGATGTCTCGGGCCGACCGGCAGCCGAAGGACCAGCCACCGGCTCGGGAGGGGGACGGGGTCGGGCCGTCGAGGCCCTACCCTTCCCTTTAATCGCGTCTTTGGAGGCCGC
>NW_012054416.1:0-322 GCF_000956235.1 Wasmannia auropunctata | reverse complement strand
TCCGGCTCGAAGGACCAGCGAATGTTCGCGAGCGGACTTACCGCGGGGAGCGCAAAGTGGAAAGCGTCGTGAGCGCGAGTCGGAAGAAAAAAACGGAAGATGTAACGTTTAAGACTAACACGTTTATTGAACAATAAAGTATAACTATTTACAACCCGGAGTATTATGAATTAATTTTGACGAATTAATTCGCTCTTCGACTGAAGAGGAAGTTCGCGATTTATCGAATCCGCGACGGCGGATCGACGATAACTTGCGCGAGACAAGGCCCTCGATAAAGGCGTATCGAGCGACCAAAAAAACTGCGTGACCGTAAGCGAGA
>NW_012054415.1:0-683 GCF_000956235.1 Wasmannia auropunctata | reverse complement strand
TAGTCAACCGCGTGAAGTGCGAATTCCCAGGGAGAATGATGGGGTGACGCTCGTCGTAGGCCAGAAGAGCGTGCTTCAGCCGGCCTCCCAAGCGCAGGGCACCCTGGCGGTCTAAAAAGGGTGAGAGGCGGGTAAGAGAGTTGGATTTTGGCAAAGGGCGGCCCTCCCGTACGGCCACTAATTCGGTCGGGAAGTATGCCGATTGTACACGGCGGATCCACGTCAGCCGTGCGTCGTCCAGCTCGGCGGCAGTCAGACAGGTCGGGCGCTCCGGGTCAGCCGGTCCCGTAGGGGTAGGCTCTCCCCCTCGTCGGCGTCGGCTCCATCGGAGGCACCAGGCAGTCACGCGCAGCAGTCGGCGCAGGTCGGAGAACCTGAGGAGCTCGGCAGGCTCCTCCACAGGCTTCGGGATGGCAGCGTTGGCAAGACAGCGTGTCCGTTCTTCGGGGAGGTCCCTGTCGTTGAGCAGCGCAGGTTGGCTTGGCCAAGCCGATGGCTCCGCCCGGAGCCACGACGGGCCCCGCCACCAGAGTGAGTGCTCCACGAGCTCCCCCGGAGGAATTCCCCGCGAGGCGCAGTCTGCCGGATTGTCCACGCCCGGGACATGGCGCCATCGCGCCTCGGGCACCGTGGTCTGGATATCGGCCACTCGGTTGGCCACGTACGTCTTCCACCTGGTGGGA
>NW_012054414.1:0-488 GCF_000956235.1 Wasmannia auropunctata | reverse complement strand
TATGTTTATATATATCTATATATGTTCTTGTATAAACAATTTTTACCGGGTTATACGATAGATACAATCAATTATGTATAGTACATTCATGATTCGAACTATAGTATAAAATAAAAAGAGACTGATAGAATATAAACGTGCGTGCAATGAAGACAACCATCTCAGTCGTAACAACTTTGCAGATGTTCGCGAGCGGACTTACCGCGGGGAGCGCAAAGTGGAAAGCGTCGTGAGTGCGAGTCGGAAGAAAAAAACGGAAGATGTAACGTTTATGACTAACACGTTTATTGAACAATAAAGTATAACTATTTACAACCCGGAATATTATGAATTAATTTTGACGAATTAATTCGCTCTTCGACTGAAGAGGAAGTTCGCGATTTATCGAATCCGCGACGGCGGATCGACGATAACTTGCGCGAGACAAGGCCCTCGATAAAGGCGTATCGAGCGACCGAAAAACTACGTGACCGTAAGCGAGACTAAGC
>NW_012054413.1:0-992 GCF_000956235.1 Wasmannia auropunctata | reverse complement strand
AGATTTCTTGTTTTTTTGTCAATTAAATCCGCATACTTGTAGGCGCATTTTTCATCCGCTGTCTTCGTCGTGATGGAAAGAAGGGCTATATGACTGATACTAGCCAGAGCTTCTCCTCGGAATCCGAATGTCGTAAGGCTGCTGAGGTCCTCGAACTTTTGCAGCTTGCTTGTGGTGAATCTCTCGCATACAATCTCCATGTCCTCTTTTCGGATACCAGTGCCATTATCCTGTATCTGAAGTCACAAATCAAGATTCGTGTATAGAGACAGATGTACGCGCAGGTATATAATTCAGACAGATATGTTTAGTGATTTAAAATACTTAAATCCCATTATGTACCTGCAGTAGCTTCAAGCCTCCCTCCTTCGTGGTGATTTGTATGTTCGTCGTTTTGGCGTCTAAACTGCGACGTAAAAGCGAATTACAGCGAATATGAATATCGGGATAAACACGATATAAGGCCTGTTTTTTTTATAATTGAACTGCTATACTGGTTCACAGTTTATCTTTCTCTTTCTACATTGGAAGAAGAAAGATAACCTCTGAACTAGTGTAGCCAGTTCAGTGAGTTTGCCTGTCTCCTGCTATTTCTGCTAACCTTAACATTGACAAACAACACGGATGAAGTGATGCCGTGAGCACTGTAAGCGCCAAAGCAAATCAAGCAAATGTATTAATGCGCGGATGAGCGAGCGAGCTACGCACGTTTTTGACGCGTTATTAATGTTGTTATGCATATAATCATATGCTGCAATTCCGGTAGGCCGGGCGCCGGGCGAGGAGAAGCCACCTCTCCTCATTGACGCTAATGACGCTGTCATAATGCTAAAGTTAATTAAACTTGTGCCTAAGGTTATCCGTGGGTTCGTGCAATGTGCATGTGTAACGTATTGCGTATACGAATACATGGGCGACATTGTGGTGGTGAGGACACGATTAGACAAGTAGACTTGATTATTCGCGTTTATGTATTTTTTTTTTCTTTGTCA
>NW_012054412.1:0-358 GCF_000956235.1 Wasmannia auropunctata | reverse complement strand
GTCAACTGCGACTGCTTTTTTACAAGACATCGTCTTATCCGAACTTACCTGTAATTATCATTATTATAAACGTAAAAAGTAGTAGCACTTAGTTAAATAAACTATTTGGTTAACGAACTTTCACACGCAAGAAGCTTAACTGCTTACGTCACGATTCGAGGAACCTTCCATATTGACCTGGCATGAACTCTCTCTCTCTCTCTCTCTCTCTCTCTCTCTCTCTCTCTCTCTTGTCTCTGATGGTTAACTCGCACTGGAAACCAGAGTTTCGTCCGCTGTTATCGGTTAGCCGAGACCTTCGACCGTCTTTCTCATTTGAACTGTTTAATTGTACATCGAACGGACGGAGGATCCCCTA
>NW_012054411.1:0-1633 GCF_000956235.1 Wasmannia auropunctata | reverse complement strand
TTTCAAATTAAAACATGCTTTAATGAGTTACTTTATTTTAATGTTAAAGTATTACTAATATAACATATATCATAATCTTTGATTTATCATGCCGTAATATTGACTACGTATAATCATATCTGAAACATAGACATAGCCGGCTATTGCGCAATAAAATATGCAACAAGATTTTCTGTAGCATTCGACATAATGAATACAGAATATAATTGTCTTCAAGGTTTCTACAATATTAATATGTTAATATTATACTCCCAAAAGTAAGATATTAATATTAACGTCATTATCAAATTATTTGTCAATTTAATTGTAATATTACGCAGTCCGGATTTAGTTTGGAGCTGTGCTTCAAGACTGACAAAATATTTAGCGCGCAGTTTACCTGAACTAAAGATTGTAAGATTCACACAAAAATATTATTATTAAGCACCAAGATTGGCTTTAAACTACATTTGGCGTTTATAACTTTGTTTGAACTTTTCATGAACTTGATTAGGTTTCATATTAATGTTTGAAATTAATATCTTAATATTATTAAAATATATAAAAATACTTTTCAATGATATTAAAATAAAGCAAATTATTACAAGAGCTTATTTAATTCTAAAAAGTACATATTTAAGTTAGAATTCTTCTAACTCAACAATCTTATCGCGCTGTTAATCCAATGTAAATACGGAGAAACACTAGTAAACATTTCGGGTACATTGTCAGAGCAAGTCGACATACCCAAAATACCAATTTGAAGGTAGCTGCTATTTTCCAATTTTACGATGAGAGGGGCACCGCTCTGAAAATAAAATATCGAATAAGAAATTTATGAAAAGATACCATCAAAGTTTTACTAAAGCTGTCTAAAATGATTTAAGTTGATTCATATTTATATTCTTTTCAGTGTGTTTTACTCATACTTGATTCATTTCATAGCATTACAAACTATACTTATCCAGCAAAAGAATACCACGGATAAGACGAAAATTTATCTGTTGCGCGTAGGTCTCTCCTCACAGAATCCTTACAGACCTCCTACTCCTTTTTACAGCATTGTATTGCTTGTGCTGATTGTCAATGACAGCGATTAGTGCACATACTCTCTCTCTCTCTCTCTCTCTCTCTCTCTCTCTCTCTCTCGCTTGCTCGCTCGCTCGCTCTCTTCGTTTCTCTAAGGGTTTTAATTTTAAAACTATGACATAACTGGGCCGTTTGAAAATAGTATCATCGTATTCACGTTGATCCCCGAATTGTGCCGGTTATTATCCCAGACACTATATAATTAAAATTAAAATTACCGTGGGAATTTTGAATGCAGTAAAAAGTTTGTAAGAAAAAAAACTCTTCGTCACGTCGAAGATATAATAGAGATTTGTAAAGAGGAGAAAAAAGGCCTCCATGCAAAATATGCGATGACAGCGAAATACGCGTTGACATAAAGTCAGGTCAAGTGGAAGGATCTAATAATAAACAACGTGCGTTCGGGCTTGAAACGAAAGAATCGCGCCCCTGAAATAGTTCGTTATGCGACTGAGGCCATCGGCATTAGGTAACAGGTGAGATGTATATGCAGCCGCACGGCAAGAAAATTACATCAAGCCTGCCAAGAATCATGATATAATACAGTCGAACCTCGATAACTCGA
>NW_012054410.1:0-368 GCF_000956235.1 Wasmannia auropunctata | reverse complement strand
TACATGTAGTTAACGCACAAGTGACTCGGCTGTGGCAAGGCGAGCGCAAAATACTCTACTCGATTCGCGTAACTCTATGCCGGGCGGATGGCGCACATGGACTCTACACACGAACATACGATTACGCGGACAACGAAACTGCAATAGCGCGATCCGCCCGACAATGAAACCGGCGGCTGACAATAGTAATCTCTAACGTTCGTCTCACCAAGAGCGGCAGCTACGAAAGATGTTCTCTCAAAATATTTTCCGGCACTCGGCAACTAAGCGGGATCCTGTGTCCTGTCCCACGCGCGACCACAGCACAAGTGTCGCTCGACGGTCCTTCCGGCAGCACGCAGGCAGCAGGGTGTCACGCGATCGGCTGA
>NW_012054409.1:0-919 GCF_000956235.1 Wasmannia auropunctata | reverse complement strand
CTTACATAATTTGACAGCAGATTGGCAACAGAAATCGAGCAGATTGTGCTGACAGACTTTAACATCAAATTGACGACAGAAACCGAACAGAATCTGCGCGACACAATCTGATAGCAGACTGAGAACAAAAATCGAGCACACTTTGCAGTTTTGTAGTAAGCATTTAAATTGTCATTGGTACTGAAATTTAACAAAATGGCTTTTTATTTTTTTCTAAATTTTATTTTAAAGTAATAATTTTAAATTGTTTTATTAATAAAAATTAATATATGTATTTTATATTAAAGCATTGATTCCTATTTTTCCGAAAATATTCCAATCTAAAGATATAAAAATATAATATTTTTGCCCTTGTTCTCTACACTAGCAACCATTTTTTAATAATACTATGCACTGTGACCGCACTTTTCTTTTGAGTCGGACTACAAGATCGGTCGTTACCCGTCACTAATCCGGCCAAATGCAATGATTTCATTAACTCGCAAATACGCGGCAACCAAAAACGCGAAGTTGGGCGCCAGGCACGAGCGGGCGTGCCCCCCTTCGAATTATTACGCGGAATCCAAATCTCGAACGCGGTAGAGAGGCGGTTCGTAGGGTGCGGAGGAATGTGGAAGAGCAAGGGCGAGATAGAATACTCAAAATTTTAGTAACAAGTAACAAATATATTTGCGTGTGCTGGAATTCACAGGCGATTCGTTTGGCCGCGCTAACGCCGCGGCAGCCGTCGGCGGTATCACCGAGGTCGCGATTCGCGCGTCCGGGAACGCTCCCGGAGATGACCGGGTGTACGAGCTTCGTCTTCTCGACTGTGAATCCGCGAAAATNTCTTGTCGACCTGTACGCGAGTACGCCTCGGCATGGCTACGCGGATCACANACCACGTGGCGTCGCGATAATTCGAAGTACTGCCGACATC
>NW_012054408.1:0-315 GCF_000956235.1 Wasmannia auropunctata | reverse complement strand
GACAGACCGGCAGCAGATTAGATCAGAAAATGTTAGCAGCATGAACTCATCTGAGGTCGCATTCTGCTTATATTCTGTCGATAGAATCTGCTTACATAATTTGACAGCAGATTGGCAACAGAAATCGAGCAGATTGTGCTGACAGACTTTAACATCAAATTGACGGCAGAAACCGAACAGAATCTGCGCGACACAATCTGATAGCAGACTGAGAACAAAAATCGAACACACTTTGCAGTTTTGTAGTAAGCATTTAAATTGTCATTGGTACTGAAATTTAACAAATGGCTTTTTATTTTTTTCTAAATTTTATTT
>NW_012054407.1:0-580 GCF_000956235.1 Wasmannia auropunctata | reverse complement strand
TTAATATATATACAGGGTGTCCCAGAAAGGTCGTATGTCCTTTCACTGGCAGATTCTAGAGAGCATTCTAAGACGAAAACTCTTATACGAAAATGTCGAGGCTATAATACTTTTCAAATTATAACCGATTAAAGTTATCCTATTACGGCGTCTGAAATTCGCGCGCTCAGGCATGGTACATTGCGCGCGCGATTGCGGGGTGCCCTTGTCCATTGACTCACATTTAAATATTGACATAATTGATGCGCTTATCGCAAAAATATCTAATTATCGAAATTGAGCTTCTTATTTGAAAACATTAATGATTTTATAAGTTAATAACGCTTTAAGTTTAAAAATCGAATTTTGACAGTTAGGTTACTTTTGCTGTAGGCGTCTCAATTTTTAAGAGAATGTTCTTTTTATATTAATGATAAGCATGCATTTTATTTTCACTTAAAATGCGTTGTATCGAGCTCTTGGACATTTCAAATCGTCGATTTAATTTTCGTATACTGATGCTTGGATCTTCATTTATCGCCAACAAAATTTTAAGCGTCTCAATTTTTTATACAATGACAAAGAAATCGCTTTTAAGCTT
>NW_012054406.1:0-409 GCF_000956235.1 Wasmannia auropunctata | reverse complement strand
TTATCAAGCGACGCGGTAGCGGCGCGACGCCAAGTACCTAAAAATCTGCGTGTTACTTCATTGCGCAAATGTCGTGACGCTACCATAGCTTTATCTGAAATTCTTATGTCAAACATACTTTCAATTCAAATATCTTAGAAATTATAACAGCAATACAAGATCTAGCGACATTTTCTGATATAATGTCGATACAAACTTTCGATTGCGACCATTGCGAATAAAATTAATGCAGTCGATACTGAGATCTCGAGATCGAGTTCGTGAAAAGTGTCACTTTATCAATCAAAAGTGACATTTTTCAGTCACACGTATACACATATACACGCAAAGCGGTTTGTCCTTTTCAGGCGAGTTTTCACAAAATCATCTTGTTAAAATTAACGATTTCGATATATATGTATGTCGAAAC
>NW_012054405.1:0-916 GCF_000956235.1 Wasmannia auropunctata | reverse complement strand
CGACAGCAGTGCGAAGAATTAAAACTTTTTGCAAAACCAAGGATTGTAATTAATCCTAAGTTATCACCTACTATATAAGTAAGAACACAAAAACATTTATTTTCCTCTCCCTCAATGTTAATAATAATTCCATTATTTTGAAGATTAATGATTTGCTCTATGATGAAATTAAAAATTATTTTATTACCTGAAATGTTGTGATCCTGAGAGTTATGTAATTGCCATAAAAATATATTTTCCAATTTACTCACATGTTCCTTGGGTAAAATTGGAATAGAGCAGTACACTGCTCCAATTTTATTGATGGTTCTATGTGTCCTTAAAGGGTTATTAATTTCGATATCATCAAAATACAAAACCAAAAGAAAAATAATTTTATCAGCTTGATTAACTACGATCGTTTTCCAAAAATCACCTTTTATTACCGAATTAATGAGTAAACTTTTATTACATTTTTCTATATACTTTATTATTGCTGAAAAAACCATTGGCATCTCTAAAAATTTTTTTAACATCAATTGTATAAGTATTATACTCAATGTACTTTTATGTACTATTACAATGTACTATTACAAAACGTCTTGTACTTCTTAATTTACCATATTTTAAAAAAGATTTAATAATGATTTTTTTCGGTGGAAAGAAAGAATTTATTTTATTCAAAAAAGTAAACGTCGAATGTTCTGTTTCGAATGCGTTAAACCCATTTTTTATCACGTCCAGCATATTATTTAATTTAATATTATTTTGAAATTTACATTAAAAAAAATCTAAACAATTATTAATGTAGTACGTTGTACATATATCAATAATAATTTTATGAACTACTTTTCTGTTTAAATTTCTATGAGCATACAGCTGCGTAACCAAGCAAAGAGCCAAATTGAAAACTTTATTTTTAAAACTATGAATAGTG
>NW_012054404.1:0-757 GCF_000956235.1 Wasmannia auropunctata | reverse complement strand
AGCCACGTATTTCCCCTTTTCGAGCGCGGGAGCGGGCCTATCAAGTCGATGCTGACCTGCTGCCATGGGCGGTGGACGGCTGTCGCGTGTAAGCGCCCGGCGGGGCGAGCCTGGAGAGCTTTGTGACGAAGGCAGTTCTCGCACGAGCGTACGTACTTAGCGGTTTCCCGGAACATGCCCGGCCAGTAATACGCTCGGGCCATGCGCGCGATGGTTTTTGCGATCCCGCAGTGTCCTGCGGTCGTGTCGTCGTGGCATTGCCGGAGTATGTCCACCCGTCGTTCTTTTGGAATGCACTCTTTCCATTGTACCTCGGCGGGATTTTCGTTAAAGTCTAGCGTGTGTAGTACGTGACGGAAGAGCTGGCCGTTTCGGATCTCAAAGTCCGGGTAGTCTCGCGGGGCGTCGGACACGGCGCGTATCATGCGGCGGTACCACGGGTCGCGGGTACCCGTGGTAATGGCGGTTACCTCGGGTTGTCGTGAGAGCGCGTCGGCTACTCGGTTGAGTGCGCCCTTCCGGTATCGAATCTCGATGTCGTGCTGTTGGAGCTCGAATGCCCAGCGGCCGAGCCTCCCGGTAGGGGCGTCGAGCTTCTGGAGCCACCGCAGCGACTGGTGGTCGGTGACCACCGTGAAGGAGTAGCCCTCGAGATAATCCCGCATCCGGCGGATCCCCCAAATAATGGCAAGGCATTCGAGCTCCGTGGCACTGTAGTTGCGTTCGGCGGGGTTCAACGTGCGGCTAGCGTACGCGA
>NW_012054403.1:0-522 GCF_000956235.1 Wasmannia auropunctata | reverse complement strand
TCACTAGACAGATTTTCTATGAAATAAAATAACCTCAATCTGAATCTACTGACTAATTTAAAATGGTCAGTGGCTAGACAGTCACTAGATTATATATTTTAGAAACGGCAGCGCCATCTGCTACCATTTTTTTTATGTAGTGACTAGACGGCAGTTATATCACAAAAACTGATTATGAATATGCAGCCAGTAACTAGTCAGTGATTAACTAGAAAAGTTAATCTAATCAATATTGTCTAGCTACTAGGTCTTAAATCAGATTGACTAGATTCATTTCTACTCGGGAATATACGCGGAAATGTTGCGACGTACAGGGCGTTTCTTCTGAAGTACTGTCCAATATTTTAGAAGTTGATTTCATTTTGAGGTTATTTTTGTGAAACGAAGTTTATACGAACACATAATTTTAAAGACTTCTCAGGGTATTCAAAATTCTATATTAAATTCTGTAAAAGAAATGATACTAAAATATATTGTCGTTTTTTTTTTAATAGATTTTCTTTTAAACAAAGTGATTTTTTT
>NW_012054402.1:0-383 GCF_000956235.1 Wasmannia auropunctata | reverse complement strand
TTTGTCTAGTAACTGCCTAGTAGTTGACGCATGACTTATAGTACATATTTGCAAAATTTCCTTAAAATCACGTGTCAACTACTAGGCAGTCACTAGACAGATTTTCTATGAAATAAAATAACCTCAATCTGAATCTACTGACTAATTTAAAATGGTCAGTGGCTAGACAGTCACTAGATTATATATTTTAGAAACGGCAGCGCCATCTGCTACCATTTTTTTTATGTAGTGACTAGACGGCAGTTATATCACAAAAACTGATTATGAATATGCAGCCAGTAACTAGTCAGTGATGAACTAGAAAAGTTAATCTAATCAATATTGTCTAGCTACTAGGTCTTAAATCAGATTGACTAGATTCATTTCTACTCGGGCATGTTTTT
>NW_012054401.1:0-433 GCF_000956235.1 Wasmannia auropunctata | reverse complement strand
ATGAGATAGAAAAGTTGTGTCTTACATAGTACGTGTCTAATTTTTTTAGTTACGTATTAGCCAGAAATGTAACGCTCACTTCTCCTAGTGGTAACATAAAATAAATTGGCTAATAGCTAGACATAAAATGTAACATAGTCATGAGATGAAAAATTATAGCTAGCTGCTAGCTAATAATGTAACGCTTACTTCTTCTAGTGGCAATATAAAATAAATTAGCTAATAGCTAGACAGAAAAAAATAATTAATAACTATCTAGCCTGAACTAGATAATGACCAAAAAGCAATTAATAAAATAAAAAATGTATTTTTTATTTTCTGTATCAGGGGTAGTTTTTTTTCTGATTCCTAGATAATATCTTTAACTCAGAATTCTGATATCAGAAGTATCTACTTACTAGCTAGTTTTTTTAGTCACAATTTCTATTTTTTA
>NW_012054400.1:12927-13317 GCF_000956235.1 Wasmannia auropunctata | reverse complement strand
TTGTGAATTTTTTGAAGGAAAACTATTTGAAATTTCGGATTGGGAGTTTTTCTATCTAAAAGTATACACATTCAGGAATATGTTCAATTTTTTTTATTAAAAAAAATCAAAAATTGACGAGGTTGTTGTATAGTCTTCGGAGCGCCGTAAAAAAATCCGGGTAAACGGTACCCACTGGCGTTTCTTCAAAAATCATCTGAAACAAAAAAACCAAAAAGATTATTAAATTAGATACTATAATCTTGTACTTGTC
This sequence comes from Wasmannia auropunctata, assembly GCF_000956235.1. Taxonomy (NCBI): domain Eukaryota; kingdom Metazoa; phylum Arthropoda; class Insecta; order Hymenoptera; family Formicidae; genus Wasmannia; species Wasmannia auropunctata. The sequence continues at coordinate 13,064 of NW_012054400.1, read as the reverse complement.
ATAGCCGATTTTGAAAATATCGATTTATGACAAAATGGCGGACGTTTGAACATAACATAGCGATTTTTCGACAAAAATTAGTTATTATTTTGCCTATAAAACAAAAACTAAGCAACGAAAAAAAAATCCTATGACAA
>NW_012054400.1:0-471 GCF_000956235.1 Wasmannia auropunctata | reverse complement strand
TGATCTGATCTATCACCGATATATATTCATTAACATCAAGTAATCATGGATCATCACGAAGTATCTGCAGTTCCCGATCACAGAAGTTAAGCAGCGTTGAGGGCAGTCGTGGCTTGGATGGGTGACCGTCGTTTAGAACATAATTGTAGATTGGTGTAGTTTTACGTACGAATTTGTAGATTAAATGTAATCACAAATTTTGACGACAATCTACAAAAGTGTTCCAATTCTAGCATTTTTATGTAGATTTTTGTATCATTTTTTAAATTCGTGTAGAATTTTATAAATTCTGACAATTATTTTTCTGCAATTTTTTGTAATATATTTTTATTTTTTTTAGAATTTTGTAGAATTATGTAGAATTATGTAGAATTTGTCCGTCTGAGAATGCAATAAAAAACTACAAAAATTGACAAGTGTTCCAATTATAGCATTTTTATGTAGATTTTTGTAGTATTTATTAAAATCGTG
>NW_012054399.1:0-554 GCF_000956235.1 Wasmannia auropunctata | reverse complement strand
AATTTTTTTTTCATAATTAAAAAATATAAAATAATTATTGTTTGGATGATTTTTTAATAAAAATGTTGTAAAAAAAATTTTTGCCTACATTTGGTATTAATCGCTTCTTAATCCAATACAGTTTTATGTGATGTTGTACTTATTTGTATTTTAATTATCGATCATGTTATTTTATGTTAACATTTATAAAAAAATAGATATTTATCTTTTTCATAACTTTATTGATCTGATCTATCACCGATATGTATTCATTAACATCAAGTAATCATGGATCATCACGAAGTATCTGCAGTTCCCGATCACAGAAGTTAAGCAGCGTTGAGGGCAGTCGTGGCTTGGATGGGTGACCGTCGTTTAGAACATAATTGTAGATTGGTGTAGTTTTACGTACGAATTTGTAGATTAAATGTAATCACAAATTTTGACGACAATCTACAAAAGTGTTCCAATTCTAGCATTTTTATGTAGATTTTTGTATTATTTTTTAAATTCGTGTAGAATTTTATAAATTCTGACAATTATTTTTCTGCAATTTTTGTAATATATTTTATTTT
>NW_012054398.1:0-567 GCF_000956235.1 Wasmannia auropunctata | reverse complement strand
AAAATAAAAAAAACAACAAGATTTTATGTAATTAAAACAGACCCCGGCATGACTTGACGATACATATATGGCTTGACCATATTGATATATGATTATGATATAGAATACATATATTTTATTTATATTTATATTAGTTAAACACCAAGTTATTAGTTGACACCAAGCCACTACCGTGTCTCCTGATATATACCGGAGATACTTAATAAATATATATGTATTAAACAGAAATTTACATTTACTGAATAGTTATTTAAATTGTATTAATTAATGCGTTAACAATTATTTCATGATAAAATCTTATTAAATTTTTCTTTCATAACTAAAAAATATAAAATAATTATTGTTTGGATGATTTTTTAATAAAAATGTTGTAAAAAAAATTTTTGCCTACATTTGGTATTAATCGCTTCTTAATCCAATACAGTTTTATGTGATGTTGTACTTATTTGTATTTTAATTATCGATCATGTTATTTTATGTTAACATTTATAAAAAAATAGATATTTATCTTTTTCATAACTTTATTGATCTGATCTATCACCGATATGTATACATTAACATCAAGTA
>NW_012054397.1:0-438 GCF_000956235.1 Wasmannia auropunctata | reverse complement strand
TTTTATAAAAATCCACAATTTTTTTAGAAAATCATACAAATTTCAAAAATCATACAAATCATACATTTACAAATTTTTAAAATAAAAAAACAACAAGATTTTATGTAATTAAAACAGACCCGGCATGACTTGACATACATATATGGCTTGACATATTGATATATGATTATGATAGAATACATATATTTTATTTATATTTATATTAGTTAAACACCAAGTTATTAATTGACACCAAGCCACTACCGTGTCTCCTGATATATACCGGAGATACTTAATAAATATATATGTATTAAACAGAAATTTACATTTACTGAATAGTTATTTAAATTGTATTAATTAATGCGTTAACAATTATTTCATGATAAAATCTTATTAAATTTTCTTTCATAACTAAAAAATATAAAATAATTATTGTTTGGATGATTTTTTAATAAAAAT
>NW_012054396.1:0-414 GCF_000956235.1 Wasmannia auropunctata | reverse complement strand
AAAAAACAACAAGATTGTAAGTACTTAAAACATGTACTTACTTGTAGAATACTACAATTATTTATAAATGACTATGGAAATTTATCAGAATCTACGTATCATAAAACTATTGAACTTTGAATCCAAATCTGTTTTTAATTTCCCCAAAAATATTACAATTTTCTACGTGTATCAACAAAAACTGATTTGTTTTTTCAACTTTAAAATCTATTTCAATTATGGCTTATTAAAATTTTTACTTTTTTATTTAATATTACAAGTTTCTACACAAATTTGCCACCTAATATTTTCCTAACGGAAAAAAATTTCTGCGAATAAGTACAAATTTTTACTAAAAATAAAAATTTATTGAAATTTTTATTTTCTACATTTCCATACAAATATTTATTTTTTTGGAAAAATATATCTACGCAA
>NW_012054395.1:0-444 GCF_000956235.1 Wasmannia auropunctata | reverse complement strand
TTCTAATATCTATTAAGCCAGAATAATGAGTAAAGGTGGATTTTCTTGTGTGATGTGTAAAAACATATCTGGACGAAATGCAGAAGTAAAGTTTTTCGTTTTCCAAAAAATCCAGAAATGTAAAAAAAAATTTTCTCTATAAATATGCAGATTAATATAGTAGTTTATATAATGATATTAAAATTGTATAATTATATTTTTGCATAGAGCATCAGTTGCATTATAACATCTGTCATAATTTTATACTCAACAATGTAAATACTATCATCACAAATTCATTTAGGACGATTTTTAATGTTAGATTCGACTGTAAATACCAATCTTAGTATTATATATTTGATTTATTTTTCTCCTTTTCTTACAGCAGAATAAACATGACAATTGGATTACCAGTGTCATCAAGAGAAAATACTATTTGCGCTATTTGTGTTAATCTATCTTTAT
>NW_012054394.1:0-410 GCF_000956235.1 Wasmannia auropunctata | reverse complement strand
AAATTCTTCGTACAATACTTTACGACGCATGCGTCAACTGTACTATCTAAAACATGGCGATGCCATAATAATAAATGTATGTTTAGATTAAGGTTATATGTTTATATGATTAGTTATTCTGTGATATTACAAAAGTGGAATATTATTAGTAAAGATTATTTGATTGCGTTTTTTTTCTAATATCTATTAAGCCAGAATAATGAGTAAAGGTGGATTTTCTTGTGTGATGTGTAAAAACATATCTGGACGAAATGCAGGAGTAAAGTTTTTTCGTTTTCCAAAAAATCCAGAAATGTAAGAAAAAATTTTCTCTACAAATATGCAGATTAATATAGTAGTTTATATAATGATATTAAAATTGTATAATTATATTTTTGCATAGAGCATCAGTTGCATTATAACATCTGTCA
>NW_012054393.1:0-1058 GCF_000956235.1 Wasmannia auropunctata | reverse complement strand
AACTTCACGCATAAAACGTGAAGTATAAAGGCCGAGACACAGACTTTTGCATAACACTGCATAACGCATAAGACGTAAAGCATAAGAGAATCAACCAATCAGAGTCCTTCATTTCATACTCTGATTGGTTGATTTTCTTATGCCTTATGTCTTATGCGTTATGCAGCGTTATGCAAAAGTCTGTGTCTCGGCCTTTAAGCTCTCATCTTATTTCTCGCTTATTGGTCGATTCGCGTATTCGAGCATATTCTGACGTCACGATACACGAAATGGCGGACAGTCCATTCAATCAGCCAATAGGATGGCATCAACTCCAATAGATTCTTCAAGTATAAATTATTCCGTCATTCGTACGCGAAATGTATTTTCGTCACTTAATATTCTTATAATTAATGCCTGTAAAGCGTGCTGAACCAAGGAGAAGCCGTATCCAAGGACATAAAAGTCCTAGTAACTTCGTGTGAACGCGGTTCTAAATTTCTTCGCGTTATTCTAAATTTCTCTTTTCATTGGCTCGTAGCTTGGTTCAGAACGAGCATTGTATGATTTATTTTATGTTTATATGCGTGCGCAGCGTCTAACGTCGATAATAATCGCGTAATTAAAGATATACCTAGATTTTGGGGGATTCTGGGGGATTCATGTAAATGGGTAACTCGTGACCACGCCTCCAGGGATGCGTTCCAAAACTTACTCGAGTAAGGTAAATGAATCCGGAGTGGTGGGGAGACAGAGTAAGTCCACAGTTTAACCATACACAGTTACGACAGTAGCCGAAATTCTTCGTACAATACTTTACGACGCATGCGTCAACTGTACTATCTAAAACATGGCGATGCCATAATAATAAATGTATGTTTAGATTAAGGTTATATGTTTATATGATTAGTTATTCTGTGATATTACAAAAGTAGAATATTATTAGTAAAGATTATTTGATTGCGTTTTTTTTCTAATATCTATTAAGCCAGAATAATGAGTAAAGGTGGATTTTCTTGTGTGATGTGTAAAAACATATCTGGACGAAATGCAGGAGTAAAGTTTTTTCGTTTTCCAAA
>NW_012054392.1:0-367 GCF_000956235.1 Wasmannia auropunctata | reverse complement strand
AGAGAGGAGGCTCCAGTGGGGGAGAAGAAGGCCCGGCAGCCCCAGTCGAGGCCAAGGGAGCCCGGGCAGGAGGCAATGCGGGAGGAGGAGCGGGGCCCGCCGGCAGAGAAGGGGCACGCGCCGCAAGATGCGGAGCCCCAGATGTTAATTCAGATAGATGCGCCTGGTCGCGAAGACGTATGGAGACAGTGTTGGGATGTAGTCTAACGCGAACAAATCCGTCGCGCACCCAAGCATGGTGGAGATGGCCCTCGCGCAGCGCACGCCTCGCATCACCCAGAAGCCGCCTCGCAGGAACCGATAGCCGCTCGTTGATCTCGATCCGGAGATCCCCAAGTGAAGGATCCACCTCCGAGCCATGAAGAAC
>NW_012054391.1:0-372 GCF_000956235.1 Wasmannia auropunctata | reverse complement strand
TTGAGGCGCCGAAGTAAGTACCTGGTCTTGCAGCGCTGACAAGCGCCGCTACCTCGTTGCGGAGAAGACGATAAGCCTCAAAGTGAGCATGAGAGGGGTGGCGACGAAAGAGACGTCTCGCAGCCTCACGTCGGCGCATACAGAGCCTGATGTTCCGGTCGAGCCACGGAGCAGGGGGCCTTTTGGCTGAGAAAGAGTGGAAGGAGGCATAAGCGTCGTAAGTAGCGAGTAGGTGGTTAGTGAGAACATCAACCATCTCATCGACCGTGGAAGTCCGGGCAAAGATAGACCAGTCCAGGGAGCGGAGCGAGTCAAGGAACGGGCCCAGCTGAAAGTTGGAATAGTCCCGACAGGTGATAATACGAGGGGGCA
>NW_012054390.1:0-419 GCF_000956235.1 Wasmannia auropunctata | reverse complement strand
CTCCATCGGCAAGCTCAACGGGAGCGCCCTGAATAAAAAATCGAATGTCATGCTGCTCGCGGATTCTATTAACAAACCGGGCGCTGCCAAGCAGCATTGCCTTGGTCTTTCCGCCGTTGAGAAGCAGACGGTTGGCCGTGGCCCATCTCTCGATGGCAGCGGCATCCTCCCTGATCCGGTCCACCGCGTCCTCGAGATCGCTAGGGTCGAAGTGGAGATAAATCTGCAGGTCGTCGGCATAGAGGATGTGCTTGCAGAACCTGAGGGTCCGCCTCAAGTCATTAATAAAGAGTATGAAGAGGAGGGGACCTAGGACGGAACCCTGAGGAACGCCGGCCAGCACCGGAGCCCATGATGACCACTCATCCCGCGACCCGCGGACCCTCTGAGCGCGGAGAGATATGAGCGGAACCAGTCAA
>NW_012054389.1:0-317 GCF_000956235.1 Wasmannia auropunctata | reverse complement strand
CTTTCGAAATTTTCTAAGTCCACGGAGTTAGAAATTTTTTTAAGATAATAAAAAAGTTCTAGCGTCCCAAAGGTACGGCTTTCGAAATTTTCTATTCGAAAACCTTTGGGACGCTAGAACTTTTTTGTTTTCAATTCCTCAGAGTCGATTGTTAAGGATAATCATTAGAACCCTTCGGAGGGCTGCCAGAACTCGTGGCAGAACGCCGGATTTCTTAAAAAAATTTTTAACTCCGTGGACTTAGAAAATTTCGAAAGCCGTACCTTCGGAGCGCGAGAACTTTTTTGTTTTCGATTTCTCAGAGTCGATTGTTAAGA
>NW_012054388.1:0-597 GCF_000956235.1 Wasmannia auropunctata | reverse complement strand
ACATGGGGGGGGCCAACTTCACATTTCTGTAACTTCAAAAGGCCATAACTCTTTTGTTTTTCATTTTAGCGATTTTGATCATAAGGGTTATTGATAGAACTCTTTGGGGGGCCATCAGAACTCTCAAGAAATTGCCGAAATTTCCCAAAAAATTTTTTGAAAATTTTCGAGTCCATACCAGTCGAAAAATTTTTTCGGAAATTCGGCAATTTCTTAAGAGTTCTGGCCGCCCCCCCAAGAGTTCTAACGATTATCCTTAACAATCGACTCTGAGAACTCAAAAACAAAAAAGTTCTAGCGTCCCAAAGGTACGGCTTTCGAAATTTTCTAAGTCCAAAAAGTTAAAAAATTTTTTTACGAAATCCGGCGTTCTGCCACGAGTTCTGGCAGCCCCCCGAAGAGTTCTAACGATTATCCTTAACAATCGACTCTGAAAAATTGAAAACAAAAAAGTTCTCGCGCTCCGAAGGTACGGCTTTCGAAATTTTCTAAGTCCACGGAGTTAGAAATTTTTTTAAGATAATAAAAAAGTTCTAGCGTCCCAAAGGTACGGCTTTCGAAATTTTCTATTCGAAAACCTTTGGGACGCTAGAACTT
>NW_012054387.1:0-1260 GCF_000956235.1 Wasmannia auropunctata | reverse complement strand
TTTTTAGAATAAAACGATAATTATTAATTTAGAATTATTTTAGATCTATTTCAAGATAATCCCATCATTTATTGTCTTTGGTTTTAGAATTATAGTTGTCTTTAATGTATAATTAATATATAATTAATATATGTATAATTAATATAAAATTAATGTAATATATAAATAATTATTTTTAAAAAACATTTTAACATAATCATATGTTCAGTAATATCAAAAGTAAATGGAGAAAAACAAAAAATGCTAATAGAATTACTACGTGCCTACTGAAATTGTATATACACAAGATCATTAATTCTTTGATAAAGATTAAAACGAATTATATTTGATTTAAAAAACGGTATTATTAAAAATTATTGTACTTAAAAAACTTCTATTTTTTATAAAAAATTTCTCAAGATTACAAGAGTTAACTCATATATTTTAGTAGACGTAAACGTTCATAAAAAAGGTTAGTACTAAGATATTATTCTATTTATCATTATCTTTAAATTTGGTACATCGAAATGCGATTCGGAAATGGTATCAAATAAAAGTCAACAAAAAATTCCAGTTTGGAACGATTCACTGTTCCAGAGAAAAAGTTCCTAAAAGTTTCAAAACCGACAGACACCACTTTTATTCATATAGTTTCTAAGATTTTAATCGTGTTCTAATTTCCAAAAATTGATTTTAGCAAAATATATTTAAATTGGGGTCGCCATGGTTTCGGTCTTAAATTAGGACCACTCTAGAAACCAGTATCAGGACAAAAAATGAACAAATCGATTCATTGAGTCGTATGTGAACACTATTCACAAGAAATTATAAAAGACATTATAAGAACACTTTCGGGAAACCAATTAAGAGAATATTTATTCAGTACAGACACTTCTCAACTTATAATCTTGAAAAATTTTTTATAAAAATAAAAGTTATTTTATTATTATTTTTTATATTATTTTTTAAGTGCAATAATTTTTAATACAAAATTTTTAATAATATTGTTTTTTAAATATTTGTGATTTTATTCAAATATAATTTGTTTTAATCTTTATCGAAGAATTATTGATTATGTGTAAATACAGTTTGACTACGCCGTCTTTAATACGCATATAGTATATTTCCACTAGCATTTTTTGTTTTCCTCTACTTACTTTTAAAATTACTCAACGATTACTCAACTGCTAAAATGCCCGAACGATGTTTCGTAACATTTAGTAGGATAATGTAAGCAATTTACATACATTTCTGCTATTTTTTATCAAGCAAGTGCGATAT
>NW_012054386.1:0-704 GCF_000956235.1 Wasmannia auropunctata | reverse complement strand
ATTAATAAAGTTAATTGTATATGTGTAATATATACTTATTAATATGTTTAATACATTTAATAATATAATAATATATAAATATATAAATTTTTTAATATATTTAAATTTGCTATTGTATGTGAGATTATTTATTTATTTTTATATTAATATAATTAAGTGTGACATAATAGTTATTATTCCATTTTTTCATCATGATAGCAATAGATGTAATATCTTTGTGTTGACCGCATTTATTTTATACATGTAAAATTTTAGTTAATAATAAAAGAGCATAGTACCCACAAAAACATCTAATTTTCTTATTAATTTAATTAAGCAATATCATCAAATACATGATATATGTATATGATAATATGAGAACGTTGTTCTTAAATAATTACGTAGAGAAAACCTAATTTAGAATATATTCTTAATTATCATTATATAATTATGATCTTTCCAAAAAGTTCAGCTAAGTATTCAACAAAAATATATGAAACATATTAACCTTTATAATCTTGAGAAATTTTTTATAAACAATAGAAGTTATTATTTTTTAAGTACCTACAATAATTTTTAATAATAAATTTTTTAGAATAAAACGATAATTATTAATTTAGAATTATTTTAGATCTATTTCAAGATAATCCCATCATTTATTGTCTTTGGTTTTAGAATTATAGTTGTCTTTAATGTATAATTAATATATAATTAATATATGTATA
>NW_012054385.1:0-406 GCF_000956235.1 Wasmannia auropunctata | reverse complement strand
GATTTGCGTGATTAATTAGCGACTAAACAGGAGATAATTTCTACGCAAGTCCCATTCGATTGTGCTGAAGAGGCTGATTATTGACTCTTTTCCGCGACGCTGATTGATTCTCTCGCTGCGCTAACTAATTCGTGAGCGGCTGTCATTACATTGACTTTTGACAGTTGTATGTATTGAAGTTGATGTATAATTATAGTCAATTATAGTAAAAAGTAAAAGTGCAATTAAATAGCGCGCGCGAAGCGCGCGTCTGTAGTGCTAGTATTTATTAATAAAGTTAATTGTATATGTGTAATATATACTTATTAATATGTTTAATACATTTAATAATATAATAATATATAAATATATAAATTTTTTAATATATTTAAATTTGCTATTGTATGTGAGATTATTTATTTATTTT
>NW_012054384.1:0-475 GCF_000956235.1 Wasmannia auropunctata | reverse complement strand
TTATAAGGGTTGAAGAAATGAAACATAATTCGTGAGCTAAATATGACTTTTATTCGTGCCCGTCGCGAGACGTCAGACCCTGCGGCCGATTTCTCAAAACCGACGAAGTCAACGACCGTTGTCGCAAAAATCTGACGTTGCCCAATAACGTTTCGACACGTCACCGGCTCTTGTCCGTCGACCCGAGTGAAAGTGCAAACAATACATAAAAATATCAATATCACATGCATATAAATGTCATTAATATCAATAATGTAAGTATGACGGAGCCGCACGATCCGTTTAAACGTTCATCTATATCCTAACGGTCTACATTGTATCAAAGGTTTGATATCCTTTTTTTTTCTGAAACGGCTGCGGTGAAAAAATCGAGATTTGCGTGATAAATTAGTGACTAAACAGGAGATAATTTCTACGCAAGTCCCATTCGATTGTGCTGAAGAGGCTGATTATTGACTCTTTTCCGCGACGTTGA
>NW_012054383.1:13234-13659 GCF_000956235.1 Wasmannia auropunctata | reverse complement strand
TAAAATATTTTTTGAGTAAGTAAATCTTGAATTATGAAGCTTAAAAGTTGCAAACCGTCAGCATTAGGATTATCCAAAATGTCCGAACAATGGTTAAAACCTTTTGAATGTTGTTCAGAATTATGAGCTTGATATGTGTCATTTTTTTCAAAAAATAAAAATAATTTTCAAAAATAAAAAAGAGAAACAATCTCCAATCATCGTGGCCTTGACATATGTTGTCAAGCCCATGGTCTTGAACAACATTCAAAAAGTTTTAGCCATTGTTTGGACACTTTGGATCAGGGGTCAGTAAAATAACTGATACAACTTATTTAAAATAACAAATATAAAATAGATTCCAGAAACTTATTTAAAATAAAATATCGTAGGGGCCAATAAAAGACTGATATGACTTATTTAAAATAAAAAATATAAAATAGATT
>NW_012054383.1:0-580 GCF_000956235.1 Wasmannia auropunctata | reverse complement strand
TGTTAATATTAATGTCTATCCTTAACAAAATGTTTAAAAATGTAATATGAGTAAATCGGACAATTATGTGTGTAACACACGAAGATGAAGCGACACATATGTAATATTTTATAAAAGACCACTGACGAGGACTTGATGTAAAGCCGAAACGATCGTCTGGTAGCATTAATGTAATTTTTTACATGAATATAACACGGATTAGCACAAAGACCTTGCTTGACTCCTGGCCCATTACAATTATTTATTTTAAATTTTAATTCCCGGAGTCTAAAATATATTGTTCAATTTAAAATAATTTTTGTGATATTTAATTGTAAGCGTGTTATAAGGGTTGAAGAAATGAAACATAATTCGTGAGCTAAATATGACTTTTATTCGTGCCCGTCGCGAGACGTCAGACCCTGCGGCCGATTTCTCAAAACCGACGAAGTCAACGACCGTTGTCGCAAAAATCTGACGTTGCCCAATAACGTTTCGACACGTCACCGGCTCTTGTCCGTCGACCCGAGTGAAAGTGCAAACAATACATGAAAATATCAATATCACATGCAAATAAATGTCATTAATATCAATAATGTAA
>NW_012054382.1:0-873 GCF_000956235.1 Wasmannia auropunctata | reverse complement strand
AGTGAAAAAAAATCGTACGACGCTCAACAAAAAAGCAAATTAAAGAGAAAGATTTATTCTTTCGAAAGCTGTAAACCGTGTTTATGTGCGATTTTTATTCCACGCCATGGAACTTGTCAAAGTTTGTAAAAAATTTTGAGAATCGTCGGGTCTCCTTTTCTATCCGTGTAATTCCATGAAATATCAGTAGGATCGTTTTCTAAAGTATCGATTTGGAAAGTAGAGATTTCAAGCTGTAAAATGCTTTTTTGAACATCTCGATACGATCATTTTTGACGAAGTTGCTCTATCTTGAAGTTTGCCTATTTTTAAAGAATAGAACAGGTGATTCTTTAATTTTTTGGACCAGTATATAACGCTTATTTAAATTTTTTTCAACTGTGGTTCTTGTAGTTCTCTTTTTAGTTCTTTTTCAAGAATTTATCAGAAAAATATGAAATTGGTATTTTTTATCATGATTTATCTTAAAAGTTCTCCGTACTTTTGTAATTTTCATCAATTACAGATAAAAGCGTTTGCATGTTTCGTTTCTTAAAACGTCGTTATAATTGCTTTCTTGATAAGACATACAGTGAAGATGTCTCGTACTTCATAAAGTATTTTTTTTTTAAACGGCTCAATATTTGAATAGTTTATTTAAAATATTTATTTAAAGTTGCTCAATATTAAATTTTCATAATTCTTCAGTTGCATTACATAATTATAAATCATCCAACATAATACAGGACTAATTGCATATATGTATATGTTAATATTAATGTCTATCCTTAACAAAATGTTTAAAAATGTAATATGAGTAAATCGGACAATTATGTGTGTAACACACGAAGGTGAAGCGACACGTATGTAATATTTTATAAAAGACCACTGACG
>NW_012054381.1:0-454 GCF_000956235.1 Wasmannia auropunctata | reverse complement strand
TCGAGATGTTCAAAAAAGCATTTTACAGCTTGAAATCTCTACTTTCTAAATCGATACTTTAGAAAACGATCCTACTGATCTTTCATGGAATTACACGGATAGACAAGGAGACCCGACGAATCTCAAAATTTTTTACAAACTTTGACAAGTTCCATGGTGTGGAATAAAAATCGCACATAAACAGGGTTTACAGCTTTCGAAAGAATGAATCTTTCTCTTTAATTTGCTTTTTTGTTGAGCGTCGTACGATTTTTTTCACCGAGTTATTCAACATTGAAGTAAAAAGGGTCATTTTTGCTTCAATGTTGAATATTTCACCGAGTTATTCACTCGGTGAAAAAAAATCGTACGACGCTCAACAAAAAAGCAAATTAAAGAGAAAGATTCATTCTTTCGAAAGCTGTAAACCGTGTTTATGTGCGATTTTTATTCCACGCCATAGAACTTGTCAAGT
>NW_012054380.1:0-383 GCF_000956235.1 Wasmannia auropunctata | reverse complement strand
ACATTAAAGAACTCAGTATCCGAATGTTCATAAATCTATTCTTATTAAGGATTTGTAAAATTACAATAAATTTAAATATTAAAATAGATTGTAAAATATATAGATGCAAACAATATATTGATATCTTTATTTTCCTGTTTGCTTATAAATATAAAAATACGATATATTTCGTATACACATATGTAATATACACTTCTCAACAAAATTAAAGCATCACATACTCTACCTTCCAAAAATAGTCAAAATTCAAGAGAATGTAACTTCGTCAAATATGATCGCATTGAGATGTTCAAAAAAGCATTTTACAGCTTGAAATCTCTACTTTCCAAATCGATACTTGAGAAAACGATCCTACTAATCTTTCATGGAATTACACGGATAGA
>NW_012054379.1:0-1278 GCF_000956235.1 Wasmannia auropunctata | reverse complement strand
TGAGAAATGATCACCAATTCGATGTCGAATCGATGTCGAATTGACGTCGATATGATGATTTCGACATCAATTCGACATCGATTCGACATCGAATTAAAAACCATTTCTCACATATGTTATCACTATTAGTAGTTCTTTTTTACAAGGGATTGTTTTATTGATCATTATCTTTCCTTATTTACACGTACGTATATCAAGTTTAATTATTAATTTGTAATATTTTAGATTATAATACTTTAAAATTTTTTAGGAATAATTCTATATATATATAATATAAATTTTTTTTATTTACAATATTTGTAAATTTTCTGAATAAATTTATTATTTGCACAAATGTATTTTTCAAAACTTCGAAACTTTGAAGTTTCGAAGTTAATTTTAAACTTCCAAGCTTCGAAATTTAAGAATTCGAAGATTTTAATGCCAAAGCTTTGAATCTTCGAAGCTTCGAAGTTCGAATGTCAAAGTCTTCGAAGCAAATCACCAGCCCTAGAATTAATGCGTGTTGCCTCGCGAATTGTTTACTGTTTAGTATATTATTATCACTATCATTATTATTATGAATACTAATATTGACAATTGGAATGGTGAATATTTATTTTTTGTGCTCGTGAAAAATAGCTTTCTTCGCAAATTTCTTCAATATACATATACATATATACATTAGGGTGGACCTTTTGACTTTTAAATTTTTTCGACGCCTACTCCTAAAGTTGTTCCATTTGGTGAAAAAAAATTGTGTAAAAGTTGAGCTTGATCGGACAACGGGAAGACGTGGCACATCTAACTTGAAATTTTTTAATTAATTCTCAGAACACTTTGTAAATATCAAGTTTTTTGCAAATATTAAATGGCAATGTGGTAATGGTATTTCCGTAATGTGCTTCAGAGAAAGAGAGAAAAAGAGAAAAACACCTGAGTGAATTATATGCAATTAACTCTCAATTTAAAATTCTTTTAAATTTTAGTAATTGCAGCTTGTTCAATTTGATATGAAATTGATATGGAAATTGTGAAAACGCTTAAAGTCATAAATGACACAGCAGAACGAGGAATTAAGCTCATGCAGGATTTTAATCAAATTTTGTCGAGAAATAAGGAAAAAAAACAATTCATTTTTCATATTGTGCCACATTAAAGAACTTAGTATCCAAATGTCCATAAATCTATTCTTATTAAGGATTTGTAAAATTACAATAAATTTAAATATTACAATAGATTGTAAAATATATAGATGCAAACAATATATTGATATCTTTATTTTCCTGTTTGCTTATA
>NW_012054378.1:0-596 GCF_000956235.1 Wasmannia auropunctata | reverse complement strand
ACACACACACACACGACACACGACACACGCACACGACACACACACACACACACACACACACACACACACACACACACACACACGTTAGTATACACATTAATTTTTTATTTATTATTAGAAACAGAAGATGAATTAGAAGAAAAAATTGATAAAACTAGACCACGATTGCGTCCTATGGATTTATATCTGTCTGCATCAGAAAGTGATAAAGAGTGCAAAATAAAAACGGTAATTTGCATTTGCAATTTGTGCATGCTGATATAATTTTAATTATTTATTATAAGTATATTTAAATATTTTTAAATATGTACATATAGTAATCAATACATTAAAATATTTTTTAAATATAAAATATATGTATTTGTACGTATCACAGAATTGAAAAATTATATCTCTTATACATAACGTATATCTACGTATATAAGAAAATTTTTCAGAATCAAGAGACACGGTCGTGGCTCGGCGCTAAAGAGTACGCCGAGACCGACCGTGTCTCTTTACGCGAGCTGGCGAGTTGCTAGTATCCAAGATTATTGAATCGCAATAATGGCTAAACCAATCAAGTTTTAAGTATATTTAATCGATAGCTTGGGTTC
>NW_012054377.1:0-409 GCF_000956235.1 Wasmannia auropunctata | reverse complement strand
TCTAATATCAAATTAAACGGCTCTGACTAAACTTTATTGTAAGCACAGTGATCACTTATAAATATTATCTATGTTAGAGAACGGAGAGACATGCATAATTTTTGCACGGTAAAGTGACAATTTTAATATAATAAAAGTTGTAGCGTTGATGGATCGGACTAGGGGGACCAATTGAATGGCTTGTAAGATCTCCAGATCTAACGCCACTAGATTTTTTTTCTCTGGGGTAGAATAAAAGATAAAGTTTTTACCACTCTTCCCACCACACGAGAAAACATGTATGAAAGAATTAGGGAAGCATGTAACTCTATTAATGTAGAAGAACTGCGTGATGTATAGAGATCATTAATTAATAGATTTCATAGTTGCGTAGATGTAAATGATAGACATTTTGAACATTAAATTAATG
>NW_012054376.1:0-1365 GCF_000956235.1 Wasmannia auropunctata | reverse complement strand
AGTTTAATGCCATTGCTTTCCAAATATTTTTAAGTTTCATAAAACAGGCTTAAAGTGACTATTTTGACCAATGGGATCAAAATGAAGCAAAAACTTGGCGTGCCCGCATTTTTATATACATCTTATTAATTAATGTAATCCGGACACGTCAAGTTTTTGCTTCATTATGATCCCATTGATCATTTTAGTCACTTTGAATTTGTTTTATGAAACTTAAAATTATTTGAAAAAAACAATGGCATTAAATTTTTGTTGCATATACTTTTAGATGGTTTAAACGGTTTATTAAAAAAATATTGTCTCTATGTCTAATCAAATACTTGGCAACTTATATGATCTTATATTTGTTTTTGGACATTAGTTCGTCTTGTAAAATATCTTACAATTACCAAAAAATGTTAAAGCAAAAATCTAAAACATTTTTTACACAAAATTTAAGGATATTATAAGATAAGGCTCTTACATTATAGGTAGCAATATTAGTATCTTTGAATGATCGGATTAAAATTACCTTAAATTTTTTTAAATGGAAATCGTTATTTTTTATTATGTATTCTTGTAATTGTTACTCCTCCTCTCAAAATGTTTTCAAATGCAGCATATAATTACATGCTTTTCCTTTATACACTTTCTAAATTACATGTATCGTAGATCTCACCTGGCATTCATATTATTCAAAATATACCACGTGGAGACTATATACATCTATGTAAACATTTTCATAATTTATGAAGATTTAAAAAAAAAGTATATAACTGAAAAACATTCAGACCATTTTTAAAATGTCTCATTTACAAGCACAGACTTCTATTGAGGGTAATTCTGATTATTGACACACTAAAGTAAATTCAGTAATCTTTTTAAAATCACATTTTGTTGTAAAATTATCATTAAACTCGAAAAGTACTAAATAAAAAATAACTTCATCAAAATGTTTTGAAAAGCTCTCATCGTCAGCTACAAGAATATGTAACGAAAAATAGAGGTTTCTATTTAAGA
The DNA here is from genome assembly GCF_000956235.1 of Wasmannia auropunctata. Lineage (NCBI taxonomy): Eukaryota > Metazoa > Arthropoda > Insecta > Hymenoptera > Formicidae > Wasmannia > Wasmannia auropunctata. Next base: position 366 of record NW_012054376.1, on the reverse strand, counting down.
TTTTTATGTTGACTTTAACCATACTTTTCAAGGTCAACCAAAGCTCAAATAAGTCAGCTAATAGATTTTCTTAAATCCTACAATTTTTGTTTGAGACATATTTTTCTATAAAACCAATACTTTCTAACATAATTAGCTGTTCCGGAACTTTGCCGCTCACCGTATATATATAAATTTTATAATTTAAAAATAAAAAATTATGTAATATATATTATGTAATATAAATTATGTAATATATATACAGGGTGTCCCCGGATAAGTGGCCACCCCCTTTTATCTCGTAAACTAACAGAGATAGACCTAATAAATCTAATATCAAATTAAACGGCTCTGACTAAACTTTATTGTAAGCACAGTAATCACTTA
>NW_012054375.1:0-758 GCF_000956235.1 Wasmannia auropunctata | reverse complement strand
TTACGCCAAATATATAAAAAAGTATTGTACCTTACATCTAATCTAAATATTATTTTAACAAATAAAAATTGTCCAAAAACAAATATGAGATCATACAAATTGCCAAGTATTTGATTAAACATAGAAATAAAAATGATTTTTGTTTCGGATGGCTGATTCCACCTCAGAATAGAGGATCAGATGTTAAGGCTTTTGGTCGGTGAGGAAAATAACGAAGTCCGCAGGTGCTAGATTTCAAAGCTCTGATCTTTATTTTGGTGTCGTTCTGCTAGGCGGGCACGTAGATTAACAAAACTCAGAAATTTAGGATCGGCAAGCGACTCTCGTCGATTCCAACGCTGAAAGCAGAGACGATAGAACACGCCTTAACGGGCGAAGATCTGAGCAGGCGACCCCTGTTCGCAGCTCGACGTCGGGATCAGAGATTCGTTAGGCTTACTAGCGAGATTTTAGGTGCTATTGGGAGCGTCGTTGGCGGACTGACTTCGCTAAAACTAGGCGCTTCCGAGCAAGCCTCTCTTGAACTCGCAGAGAAGGGATGCTATTTTTTGTGTGACGTCAGTTCGCTGTTTTTGCGACACTCGGTTGTGGTGTGATCGTGAGTCCGCAACAATTTTGTAATAAACCGTTTAACCATCCTAAAGCATGCAGCAAAAGTTTAATGCCATTGTCTTTCCAAATATTTTTAAGTTTCATAAAACAGGCTTAAAGTGACTATTTTGACCAATGGGATCCAAGTGAAGCAAAAACTTGGCGTG
>NW_012054374.1:0-749 GCF_000956235.1 Wasmannia auropunctata | reverse complement strand
AGGGTGATACCCGATTGACCACGTCCCGATTGACCACCAGCCACTCACAGCGCTTGAACAGTGGAAAATCTCTAGGCACCGGCCGCTGTAAGTGGCTGTGGTCAATCGGGACGTGGTCAAACGGGACGCTCCCGACCTCAAATACACGCAAGATCATACGCTGCCACCACCGCCGAACAGCAGTGTGCGTTGTGTAATTCGAGCCATTATATTTCGGCGTGTCCGAAATATCTTGAAAAGACTCCTGCTCAACGACGCGAGACTGTTTCATCGAAAAATCTCTGTTATAACTGTCTCGGTCCTCATCATCTGAAAAGCTGCCGTAATGCAAAGCGCTGTCGTGTCTGTCGCAAGTAACATCACTCAACGCTACATATCTCATCAAGTGAACCGGTCGCAGCGACAACGCCGGTGCCACCGGCTGCCTCAATTCCGTCGACCTCGCACATCGGACTTTCGTCCATGCATCTCGCGCCAGCCAACGGACAAAGAGTCAACGCTTCAAGCATGCAGTCATGTGGCACAATCGCGTATCATTCGAAGCACGTCAGTGCTGCTCGCTACCGCTCTCGTTACCGTCGTTTCACCATACGGCGAACGTTATCAAGTACGCGCATTGCTTGATCAAGGATCGGAGGCATCATTTATTTTCGAATCCGTCGCACAAATCTTAAGACTCTCACGCAAATCAGCTGCAATTCCAATTCTCGGGATCGGTGCTCAACGATCCAGTGTCTCTAACGGACGTG
>NW_012054373.1:0-1215 GCF_000956235.1 Wasmannia auropunctata | reverse complement strand
CCGCCCGCTGTCATAATTATATCGCGTCTACATCGCGCGCGCAGCCGATTCTCCTTCCGCGTATCGGATCAAAGCGATCGGCAGTCTCGATTCCGAGCAGCCGAACGCATCGCTCGCGCGTGGAACCGCGGTGCTGCCGATCGGATGAGCGTCGCCGTGTCGGGGAATCGATCCATGTATTCCAAATGGAAAATAATCCCCGCGGTATGCCATGGAAATTAGCGAGAGAGAGAGAGAGAGAGAGAGAGAGAGAGAAACTCGATTTTTTAAAATAAAAATCTTAAGGGTTGCAAAAATATTTTCTTTCCATTGTTACCACATTAGATTCATTTCGATCACGGATAAACGATCGGTCGCGATTTTCATCTTACGCATCCAAGTTTTCCATCATCTGCTCACGGCCCACTTCATTGATATGTACATCGGCGGTTAGAATTGCAGTCGACTCGATGGAAACGACCGTACATACGTGTCGTTGAAACAACAACGGCCGCGTAATGCAAAGTAAATATAGCGGGGCGGACGCGCGTCGCAAATTCACAATCACGTCATAACGAATCGAATGTTATTCTGAACGTTGCTCGCGCGAAGCCCGCGCGCGGTTCGCTATAGTTAAACGGCTCTATATTCATGCCGTGGGGATCGGACGCGCAAGGACGAGGGAGGGAGGAAGGGAGGAGCAAATGGCAATAAATTTAAATTGAATTGTTATATTTACACGCGCGTCATAAATAATTGAAAGTCACCGCGGCCGCGCGCATCCGGGACGGCACGCGATGCGTCGAGGCCCCGAAAACGCGCGTGCGGAAAGTACGACGGGGAAATGGGAATTGCAATTTGCATTTTCTATTGGTTGACTCGACTTAACGATTCTCTCGCTGTCGCTAACGAGCATTACGTTTGTATTATTCGACTTAACGACTTCCGTGTGCGACCGGCGCGGCGTGAGTATTGACACACTGTGTACGGATTTGATTTTCGCTCGGCGGCGGCGACGTAACGAGAGGATCGCTTCCATGTGCGCGCGCGCCCGTGTAACATGAATTCTTTGAAAAAAATATCTAGCTCACGTGAATTTTTTTCCTCTGACGTTACAGATAAACCCGTTTAATTAATTCGGAATCCGTCTAATTATGAAATGTAATCCGACGCGGCGCGACTGCAGAGATCACTTACAAGCCAGTCCACTTCTTTCGGCGGTTTCCGCACAAATTT
>NW_012054372.1:0-437 GCF_000956235.1 Wasmannia auropunctata | reverse complement strand
GGAGGTAAGTGTCTAGGTATCTTTTACATGTCCGCCGTCGAGGAGGTGTCTAGGTATCGTATAGGTGTCCGCCGTCGAGGAAGTTGGTGTCTACGTGTCCGCCGTCGAGGAAGAAAGTGTCTACGTGTTCGCCGTCGTAGAGGTAAGTGTCTAGGTATCGTATAGGTGTCCGCCGTCGAGGAAGTCGGTGTCCAGGTGTCCGTCGTCGAGAAAGGAAGTGTCTACGTGTTCGCCGTCGTAGAGATTGGTGTCTAGGTATCTTTTACGTGTCCGCCGTCGAGGAAGTCGGTGTCCAGGTGTCCGTCGTCCATGAAGGAAGTGTCTACGTGTTGGCCGTCGTAGAGGTAGGGGTCTAGGTATCTTTTACGTGTCCGCCGTCGAGGAAGTCGGTGTCTAGGTGTTCGTCGTCGAGAGATAGGTGTGTAGGTATTTTTAAT
>NW_012054371.1:0-670 GCF_000956235.1 Wasmannia auropunctata | reverse complement strand
TTGGCCTGGGTAACTCGTTTTTGAAGTTCAAAAACCAAAAACGAGTTATCCAGGCCAAACGGCTGGAGATTGAGGCATGGCGAAGAGGAACTTTCTCGTTCCTCTCGTCGAGTTGGATCAAAAAGGTCCTCTTTACGGAACCTGTATCTGTTGTAGTTTACAAGTTATAGAACGTTTTATGTAAAAAAAAATTTTTTTTCTTTTTTCAAAATGTTTGATATTTTTCCCTTATAGAACTCGACGAGAGGAACAAAAAAGGTCCTTTTCACCGAGTCTCTATCTCGCTCCGTTTGGCCAGAAAAACTCGTTAATGTTTTGTACAAATCGTAAAACTTACCTTTGCAGATAGACGCTCCCTCGGAAAGACAATATTTTACCGCGCTCAGCTCGGGTAAGTCAGCGGGACGCTCGCTCGAAAAAATATTGACTCTTGGAACGCTCACCTCTCGTCATCAAGTCTCGTCTCGCTGCTCTCGCTCGTACGTGTCCGCCAGCGGGAACTTGGAGTCTACGTGTCCGCCGTCGAGGAGGTAAGTGTCTAGGTATCTTTTACATGTCCGCCGTCGAGGAGGTGTCTAGGTATCGTATAGGTGTCCGCCGTCGAGGAAGTCGGTGTCTACGTGTCCGCCGTCGAGGAAGGAAGTGTCTACGTGTTCGCCGTCGTAGAGGT
>NW_012054370.1:0-553 GCF_000956235.1 Wasmannia auropunctata | reverse complement strand
TGTCTAGGTATTTTCAATTCGGTTTAAATGTTATGTAGGTGTATACTAATTGTAATTTTTATGTATTTTTTGATCTGTTTTTATATTTATGTGAAATAAATTCCAATAGTTTTTAATTTGTAATATTTTATTAATTTTTCGACTAGTTGTTCTATTTTTTTTGTAATATTTTCCACTTGTTTCTTATTTTTATTTTATTTCTAATTTTTCGACTAGTTTTTAGATTTTTTTCTAATTTTTCCCACTTGTTTCTTTAATTTCATTTTTCTTTGATTTTTCTACTAGTTTTCCTATTTTTTACTAATTTTTTCCACTTGTTTGTTATTTTTTATTATTTTTTGATGTTTCGACTAATTTTTATATTTTCGTCCTATTTTAAATGTCTTTAATGTAATCTGTTTCAGATACGAAAATGGCTCGTTGCATTCCGATTGAGCTGGCTGTTCGATTGCAGGCGATAGTGCGACCTCCAGTCTTACTCAATATGGAGGATTTTCGAATTCACTCCAGTGCCGAATTAATGTGTCTTTCTATATTATAGATACATTTTTTT
>NW_012054369.1:0-322 GCF_000956235.1 Wasmannia auropunctata | reverse complement strand
CGAGAGAGTGTCCCTCTCGGAAACCTCTTCGTCTACGTCATCGCTGTCGCTGTCGTCGAGAGGAGGAACGACGACGTCTTCCTCGTCGGCGATATCAGCGAGGCTTTTTTCGTCTGGATACATCTAGAGACGAGACAAATTTTTGTTAAGGGAACAGTACCAAACAGTTAGAAATGCAAGTTGTAAAACTTTATGAGAAAAAAAGATTTTATTTGAATCGTTAATGTTTGATATCATTCCCTATAAAGAACTCGACGAGAGAAACTGAAAAGATCCTCTTTGTGGAGTCTCTATCTCCAGCCATTTAGCCTGGGTAACTCGT
>NW_012054368.1:0-538 GCF_000956235.1 Wasmannia auropunctata | reverse complement strand
GGGGGAACCTGGAAAAAATAGAACCAATTAGTGATGCATATAATGCGCGTTTGTATTTCAATGTGGTCGCTCTTGGTTAGCGCGTGTCTTGGACAAGAGACGCGCGTAAGCCCCGCCACCGCGTCAAGGTGGCGGCCACTGTCGTGCGGGGGAAGTGGCCCTGAAAAGGGCCGATTTTCCATCGAGGACGCACTCTAACGCCAGAATGAACAGCCTGGTTCGTCGAGTCGTGGCTGTTTGGGTAGTGGTGGTGCTACGTCGTCGTCGTCGTCGTCGTCGTCGTCCTTGTTGTCCTTGTCATCGTCCTTGTCGTCGTCCTTGTCATCAGTCCTGTCCTTGTTGTCTTTGTCATCGTTGTCGTCATCGTTGTCGGTCAAAAATAGAGAGCAGGTTACCGAGAGAGTGTCCCTCTCGGAAACCTCTTCGTCTACGTCATCGCTGTCGCTGTCGTCGAGAGGAGGAACGACGACGTCTTCCTTCGTCAGCGATATCAGCGAGGCTTTTTTCGTGGATACATCTAGAGACGAGACAAATTTTT
>NW_012054367.1:0-447 GCF_000956235.1 Wasmannia auropunctata | reverse complement strand
CAATTAGTGACAGATTGAAGGAGCGCGTTTGTATGTCAAAATGTCGCCGCTCTTTGGCAAGTCCTCGTTCGACGAAGCGGTGTATGCGACGAGTTCCGTGGCAAAAAGCAAGGTATCGATGTTCAATTCCGACATTCGATACCTTGCTTCTTCCCGCAGACCTCACCGCGATAGATAATCCCTCGCTGCTGCTGCCACTGCTGCTGCTCGTCCGGAACTCGCTGTTGCTCGTCGGGGGAACCTGGAAAAAATAGAACCAATTAATGATGCATATAATGCGCGTTTGTATTTCAATGTGGCCGCTCTTGGTTAGCGCGTGTCTTGGAGACAAGAGATGCGCGTAAGCCCCGCCACCGCGTCAAGGTGGCGGCCACTGTTGTGCGAGGGAAGTGGCCCTGAAAAGGGCCGATTTTCCATCGAGGACGCACTCTAACGCCAGAATGAACA
>NW_012054366.1:0-687 GCF_000956235.1 Wasmannia auropunctata | reverse complement strand
GGGTTTCGAAGCGTAATGATGGAGGTTCAACGTACCTATTCAGTAGAACGCTGCAGACTTTGCCCTTTTCGCCAGGCTAGTCACCGACGTCATGCGCGAAACCGATTTGGCCTATACGTGCGGTATGATGTACGCACGTTTCTACACGTGTGACCACGGTCTGCGTACGACGGGAGAGAGGGCCGAGAAGTATTTACTCAATTTGCTGGACGTGACGCACGCGCAGGTCGACGTTATCCAGATCTATCGCGCGAATCAATTGAAGCTGCATCGAGGCGACGACGAGCCGATTCTGTTGACGGATCAGCGATTATCATCCATCTTCCGCGGCAGCGTAAAGTAGGGTGATTCGAAATTGAAGCTATTTAAGATCGGCTTCGATCCCAACGTCGGTTATTTCGCGTGTCAACAGTCGCCGCCGCCGTCGGCGCGCGTCCAGCGTCATCGCGTAACCTTCGTCCAGGCCTATAACTCAGCGGCGAAGATGGCCGACGTACCGACGTCCGGGTCGTTACTGGCCTATATATATTCGCGGGGATACCGCGCGCTGCCGCGCTTCGACGACGTCGCGAGCGGTCGGAACACGACATTTATTCGACAACGCAACGAACTCGTGCAGAACGTACGAGATCTTGTAACGTACACGACGAACTACGTGTCGACAGGAAATGTGTTGCGGATCGAGGA
>NW_012054365.1:0-534 GCF_000956235.1 Wasmannia auropunctata | reverse complement strand
AAAACAATCAGTGATGCATATGAAACGCGTTTGTACGTCAAAATGTGGCTGCTCTTGGTTAGCTAAAGACTTACCTTATCATTCGCCTCATATTCTACTTGCGCTTATCCGAACTGTGTGGAGCGCTTCTCGTGGTTGGAAGGTCATCGATCCCTCCTCAGAGAATCTAGGGTCTCCTCCAGTTTGCATGAGAACTTACCTTATTTTTCGCTTTTTCTCCTATTTCTCGTGATCCGAGGTGGAGCGCGTTCCGTGGTTGGAAGGTTTTCCCTCCTTTAAGAATCTAGAGTCTCCTCCAGTTTGCACAAGGACTTGGCTTACATTTCGCCTTTTTTCCGATTTCCGCTGGTGGGAAGTGGAGCCCCTCTCGTGATTGTAAGGTGCTCGATCGCTCCTTCGAGATTCTCGAGTTGCCTCCAGTTCGCACGAGGACTTGGCTTACATTTCGCCTTTTTTCCGATTTCCGCTGGTGGGAAGTGGAGCCCCTCTCGTGATTGTAAGGTGCTCGATCGCTCCTTCGAGATTCTCGAGTTG
>NW_012054364.1:0-554 GCF_000956235.1 Wasmannia auropunctata | reverse complement strand
ATCGCGACGACGAAACGGGACGCTCTCGCGACGCGGCGCGTCCCACTCGAGACGGGACGACGCCGCGAGCGGGATTCGCGCGCGGGACGAACGGGAGATCCGCGATCGCGCCGCGGGATTCGCGTTTCGGCGCATCGCGTCCGCGAAAACGGCCCTCCGTCGGCGAAAACGCCCGATTCTGGGAATCCCGTCGAGCGCATCGGGACTCTCCTGCGTCCACGCGTCCCGCGATTCCCGTTGCTCGGTCGCGCGCGGCGAACGGCGACGGTGAGAGCGACGCCTCGGGGAGCGAGACGGGACGAGATGCGCGCGGTTCGTTCGGTTTTTTTTTTTCTCACAAGTCGAGCTCACGAACGACGGGACGCTTTCGTAGCGCGCGAGAAAATGAGGATGGGTTTTTTTTCGATCGCTTTTCCATCCCGCGGTGCAGCCGACGAGCGTGTCTCGCGACCCGTGCGAATCGTTCCCCATCCCACGGCGACGAGCGACGCGGCTCGTCGCCCGACGCGAGAGAACGAAGACCGTGCGCGACGAACGTTGAAATAAACGTGAAA
>NW_012054363.1:0-454 GCF_000956235.1 Wasmannia auropunctata | reverse complement strand
TAATAAGAAATACGTTATGATACGAGCAAGTGTCTGAAGTGCCTCGCGCCTGTCTCGGACGTGCCTGACCGCGCGAATTCTACGCGCGCCCATTCGTGAACTTCAATAGCTTACCTTTCAAATTCTATTCATCGGATCGCGTTTTGGTAAAGAACTTTTCGTCTTAGAATTTCATGGAGAATACGCTGGTACCTGGCGGTACGCCAGTTCTCGGACACCCTGTATATATATATATATAAATTTGTACTGTAAAATTCATGGTTTTTATAGGCTAAAATTCTTATTTTCTGTTCCCTATTGCTTTTATTCTGCGCAGCCCCTTACTGTCCGGAAACTTTTCAAGGGGAATTATGTTTATAAATTATAAGGAAAAAGTATGACCGAAATTCGGACGTGAATGTAAACACATGTGATACACGCGTGACGAGTCGTTCGTCATTGTCTCTAGTTGTTT
>NW_012054362.1:0-305 GCF_000956235.1 Wasmannia auropunctata | reverse complement strand
TATTTTTAAACTATTATAACAAATTCATCATGTATTATAAACATTTTTGACTAATTAATTAAATTAAATGCAAAGCAGAGTAATAAGAAATACGTTATGACACGAGCAAGTGTCTGAAGTGCCTCGCGCCAGTCTCGGACGTGCCTGACCGCGCGAATTCTACGCGCGCCGATTCGTGAACTTCAATAGCTTACCTTTCAAATTCTATTTATCGGATCGCGTTTTAGTAAAGAACTTTTCGTCTTAGAATTTCACGGAGAATACGCTGGTACCTGGCGGTACGCCAGTTCTGGGACACCCTGTAA
>NW_012054361.1:0-327 GCF_000956235.1 Wasmannia auropunctata | reverse complement strand
TGCATTTAATTTAATTAATTAGTCAAAAATATTTAAAATACATGATGAATTTGTTATGATAGTTTAAAAATTGTTTAAAACATGTGCAAATTATTTAAACAATATTAACACTTTAGAAAGATTTTTATTATTTTTAAATAATTTGCACATGTTTTAAATAATTTTTAAACTATTATAACAAATTCATCATGTATTTTAAACATTTTTGACTAATTAATTAAATTAAATGCAAAGCAGAGTAATAAGAAATACGTTATGACACGAGCAAGTGTCTGAAGTGCCTCGCGCCAGTCTCGGACGTGCCTGACCGCGCGAATTCTACGCGCG
>NW_012054360.1:0-664 GCF_000956235.1 Wasmannia auropunctata | reverse complement strand
GTGTGCTCTTCCGTTCTTTTCAAAAGAGTGAATCTTTACCTTAAATTTGCTTTTTTGTTGAGCGTTGTACGATTTTTTTTCACCGAGTTATTCAACATTAAAGCAAGAATCCTTTTAGTATTGCTTACAATTTTAGTTTTTAAACATTACTATATTTTTCAGAAAACGTTATTATTTTTTCAGTAAACATCTACGAATTTAGACTAAAAGTCGAGAATGAGCGAAAATTCAGAGATTACTGTTTTTCGAGTCTCATTGTCAGTGTACATGGAATCCACATGGAAATCCAAGTGAAATCCATGTGGAAATCCACATAGAAATCTACATAGATTTTTTCAACATATGCATTGAGAGATATACAGGATGTCCCAGAATTGGCGTACCGCCAGAAACCAGCATATTCTCCGTGAAATTCTAAAACAGAAAGTTCTTTACCAAAACGCGATCCGATGAATAGAATTTGAACGGTAAGCTATTGAAGTTTACAAATGGGCGCGCGTGGAATTCGCGCGGTCAGGATCGGCACGACTGAGACTGGCGCGGTATACTTCAGACACTTGCTCGTGTCATAACCGTGTTTTTTATACTCTGCTTTGCATTTAATTTAATTAATTAGTCAAAAATATTTAAAATACATGATGAATTTGTTATGATAGTTTAAAAA
>NW_012054359.1:0-575 GCF_000956235.1 Wasmannia auropunctata | reverse complement strand
TTTAATTTTTAATTTACTTAATTTGTAGAAACAAACTTACTCGATTGGGTTATCGTTATTTGGATTCGTGATGTTATCACTTATGTCTTGTGAATTTTCTGCAGATCTTGCAGATCCTATGGATAAATTTGTCCTTTGCGGTGTTGAAATTCTTGGTGGTCTACGAAAATGTTATGTATAGTTATTATTTAGTTATTATTCAGTTATAACTAAAAATTCGTCGATAATTTGTAACAAAGTTGCTCTTTCTTGAAATTTGCCTATTTTTAATTTGTAATTTTAATTTTTAATTTACTTAATTTGTAGAAACAAACTTACTCGATTGGGTCAATATTTGGATTTGATATGTTGGGTTCATTTACTACTTTTGAATTCTCCGATGACCTTGCAGATGCTATGGAATTTGTTCTTTGCGGTGACGTCGGAGTTCTTGTTGCAGGTCTACGAAAGTGTTATGTATAGTTATTATTTAGTTATTATTTAGTTATAACTAAAAATTCGTCGATAATTTGTAACAAAGTTGCTCTTTCTTGAAATTTGCCTATTTTCATTATAGAAACAAACTTACTGAATAG
>NW_012054358.1:0-1305 GCF_000956235.1 Wasmannia auropunctata | reverse complement strand
TTTATTTATTTTTTATTTATTATTGCAATATAAATTGTAAGCAAATGTTAAGAAAATAGTTATACTTACTATAATTGCAGTTGCTTTTTCTACATAAAAATATTAAATTTATTTAATTTATCTCATTCATATTTTGATATTTCATTATATTAATATTTGAAATTATTATAATCTATAGTAAAATTTTTTCATATTTGATAGGACTTTATTTATAAGGTTATTATTACTAACATTATAATAGTAATAATTATAAAAATAATTCTCCTAACCATAATTTTTTACCACGCAATTATAGTAACAAATATTTTTCTCTCAGTGCACGCATCTTCATTCGCGGTCGGTTTTCGCGGTCGGTTTCGCGTTGATAAATTTATTATTAATTTTTAAATTTTTATTTGCATAAGTTTTAATTTGTTATGGAATACTATAAAGTAACGTTTTTCAATTTATAGAAAATTAGTATACGCGTTAAGTAAAATTTTTGTCTACTCTTAGATTCCGAATTGAAGAAGCGCGGTTAATTAATATTTATAAGTAAATAGTGGAATTATTGAATTTCAAAAATATTTTTCTTGTACAAAGTAAAAAATTTTTACGAATTAATCGGGAATATTTATTTTACTTTTATTGAAATTTCTTATTGTATAATATTTTTCAATACGATCGGCTCGCATAATTCGAACGTTAACTGTCGGCGATGATGCGCCGATAATGAAAGGAGTTTGTCTCCTTCCCCCTCTGGTCAAATTATGACCGGACTATGGCCAGGAACAACGAAAGGTAGGTCCAATCTGGCCCGACGAAAGAAGAAAGAAGATACAACAAAAGTAAGTGGCCACTTGGCCACAATAGTGGAGTAAGACACTCTTATTTTATTTATAAATAGGGCAATTACTCTATGTATAATTTTTCTCAGTTTTCAGATTGTCTACATTTCGGGTGGGTTATATTTCGGGTGGATTTCTCGCTGGATTAACCAGCATATAGAATTTAATTCCTAAAAAGTTTAACCCCTAAAAAATTTCTTAATAAATCGCGTATCGCGCCGCGGTTTTAATTAAAGATTTAATATTTTAAATAATATTTAAATGATTTAATATTTAAATTGAAATACGCGTAGGTAGGCAAATTATTAGGAAAAAATATGGATAGGTAGGAATACGGATAGGAATACGGGTAGGTAGGAACATAGCACTGTTAAATCTATAGTGTCAAACTGAAGCTTATTTATGTCTCCAGTGCTCTTACTTAATAAATAGTTCTTTTCTACTAAAACAAGTTAAATAATTTAAAACATTTTAAATT
>NW_012054357.1:0-402 GCF_000956235.1 Wasmannia auropunctata | reverse complement strand
TTATCTAACTATAATCATCGAAAACATCGAACGATCGGTATGCGACCCGCAGACGTCACGCCCGCCGTTGCCAAAAACTCCTAATGACGGTGTACAATTACGCGAAGATCATCGCTCTACCAAGATTCAAGGTAAATGATCCAGTACGTGTCAGTAAATTTAAAACTATATTTGAGAAAGGCTACACACCAAATTGGTCCACTGAAATCTTTCGTATCGCGAAAGTACAATCTACAAATCCCACGACGTATTTATTAAATGATTCTCGCGGAGAACCTGTAGCCGGAGGATTTTACGAATATGAATTACGAGTATCCAATCCTGATGTGATCTCGTGGAAAAAGTACTGCGCAAACGAGGAAACAAGGTGTACGTGAAATGGTTGGGGATGGACAGTTCACA
>NW_012054356.1:0-403 GCF_000956235.1 Wasmannia auropunctata | reverse complement strand
CAAAACAATGGTTTTAACTATATGTTGACGATTATAGATGTGTTGAGCAAGTATGCGTGGGGAGTCCCGCTCAAGAGCAAGAGTGGAAGCGAAACGACTACAGCTCTGTCCAACGTATTTCAAAAAAGTGCGCGATGTCCGAAAAATTTGCAAACAGATAATGGAAAGGAATTCTACAATGTCAATGTACGAAAGTTAGCGGAAAAACGCGGTATAAATCACTATTCTACGTATTCGGTAATGAAGGCCTCAGTGGTGGAACGATTCAATCGCACGCTCAAGAATGACATGTGGAAACCGTTTACACTCAATGGATCGTATAGATGGATTGACTTGTTGCCACATTTATTATCTAACTATAATCATCGAAAACATCGAACGATCGGTATGCGACCCGTAGACG
>NW_012054355.1:0-439 GCF_000956235.1 Wasmannia auropunctata | reverse complement strand
TTGACACAGTAAAGGTTTGTACCGTGCTGTGAAGATGACAAGAAACAAAAAAATACCGACAAACCATGGATAAATATCGAAAAGCGAAGACTCGTGGAGGAATTACATAAGTCGGCACGAAGGAACTTTCCACGTCGCCGTGTAATAGTGCGCGGCTACGACGATTTATGGCAAGCTGATGTAGTTGAGATGCGTCCTTATGCGCGGCAAAACAATGGTTTTAACTATATATTGACGATTATAGATGTGTTGAGCAAGTATGCGTGGGCAGTCCCGCTCAAGAGCAAGAGTGGAAGCGAAATGACTACAGTTCTGTCCAACGTATTTCAAGAGAGTGCGCGATGTCCGAAAAATTTGCAAACAGATAACTGGAAAGGAATTCTACAATGTCAATGTACGAGAGTTAGCGGAAAAACGCGGTATAAATCACTATTCTACG
>NW_012054354.1:0-480 GCF_000956235.1 Wasmannia auropunctata | reverse complement strand
TCGTAATTCGTGGAATGTTGGATAAATTAAGTGAAGACGAAAAGCAAAATCGAAAAATTCTCGAAGAACTTATAAAAAAGATCGATAAAATGTCGGTATAAAAAAAATAACGTAGAATCAAAATTGACACAGTAAAGGTTTGTACCGTGCTGTGAAGATGACAAGAAACAAAAAAATACCGACAAACCATATATAAGTATCGAAAAGCGAAGACTCGTGGAGGAGTTACATAAGTCGGCACGAAGGAACTTTCCACGTCGCCGTGTAATAGTGCGCGGCTACGACGATTTATGGCAAGCTGATGTAGTTGAGATGCGTCCTTATGCGCGGCAAAACAATGGTTTTAACTATATATTGACGATTATAGATGTGTTGAGCAAGTATGCGTGGGCAGTCCCGCTCAAGAGCAAGAGTGGAAGCGAAATGACTACAGTTCTGTCCAACGTATTTCAAGAGAGTTCGCGATGTCCGAAAAATTTG
>NW_012054353.1:0-383 GCF_000956235.1 Wasmannia auropunctata | reverse complement strand
GAGATTCGTGTGAGAGAGAAACAAGAGAAAGTCAGGAAGACGACATATGAAGAGACTCTAGTAATCACAAGATATATCGTCGTAATTCGTGGAATGTTGGATAAATTAAGTGAGGACGAAAAGCAGAATCGAAAAATTTTCGAAGAACTTATAAACAAGATCGATAAAATGTCGGTAGAAAAAAAAATAACGTAGAATCAAAATTGACACAGTAAAGGATTTGTACCGTGTTGTGAAGATGACAAGAAACAAAAAAATACCGACAAACCAGGGATAAGTATCGAAAAGACGAAGACTCGTGGAGGAGTTACATAAGCCGGCACAAGGAACTTTCCACGTCGCCGTGTATAGTGCGCGGCTACGACGATTTATGGCAAGCTGAT
>NW_012054352.1:0-481 GCF_000956235.1 Wasmannia auropunctata | reverse complement strand
AATAAAATAGATTATGTTCATTGGGATGATCCTAATGAACTTGTAAATCGTCTTCGATTGCTCGATGCTTCTCATCAAGCTGGAAATCATGCTCACGACAACGAGATTTTATCCATACTTGAAGAGCTTCGCGAAACTGGATTGATACTATAAAAAAGTGTCATATCTATTCTGATTTATCTACAAGTTCGTCGCAATGTTCGTGAACAAGTTCGGAATGCCCGGACAGATGAGATACAACGACAGTACGAGAGGAACGATTGAATCTCTACGAAACTACGTGCACGAAAGTACATTACATTTGAACGTAAATCATTTTGACGCTCGAAAGCTAAGAATACGCCGAGTAGCCGCTCCAGTGGACGACACTGATGCCGCGCAGAAGAGTTACGTCGAAGACGCGTTCAAAAATCTGAAGGATAAAATTGAGATATTTCGCGTTGACACAGAGAGAACCTTTGCGACATTTCGTAGCGATATC
>NW_012054351.1:0-402 GCF_000956235.1 Wasmannia auropunctata | reverse complement strand
GAAAGAAGATAATGAAAAGGAAGACGACAGAAGAAGAGGAAGAAGAAGAAGAAGATGAGGTTTTTGAAACAATGAATCCATTAGAAACATCTGTTAAAGAGACTCTACAGACGCGACAGGGTCGCGAGGCGTTATATAGTAAATTAGGTCCATTGGGTAAAAAATACCTAAGCGGTTTTTTTAATCATCATAAGGATATGGATTACGTATATGGCGTATATTTTGACGTGGAAGGTACGATGCTTGGTAGCAAACGTTTCGATGTCGATATTGATGACTCAATGATCATAGGTGGCGTAAGGTTCAAAAGTACGCCTGGATTATATGAACTAATTTTTAAAAGTGAACCGGACAAAACGATTTTAACCACGAACGATAAATTAATGTATAAGGATATACTAC
>NW_012054350.1:0-344 GCF_000956235.1 Wasmannia auropunctata | reverse complement strand
CTCACCAAGAATACGCGATACAATATACAATGTGCCTCCAATTTTCTCTTCTACGCCAACCAACATAACGAAAAATACTCAACCGTTTATCTCGCAGAAAGAAGATAATGAAAAGGAAGACGAGGAAGAAGAAGAAGAGGAAGAAGAAGATGAGGTTTTTGAAACAATGAATCCACTAGAAACATCTGTTAAAGAGACTCTACAGACGCGACAGGGTCGCGAGGCGTTATATAGTAAATTAGGTCCATTGGGTAAAAAATATCTAAGCGGTTTTTTTAATCATCATAAGGATATGGATTACGTATATGGCGTATATTTTGACGTGGAAGGTACGATGCTTGGTA
>NW_012054349.1:0-407 GCF_000956235.1 Wasmannia auropunctata | reverse complement strand
TTGATTCGATATTTATATTTGATGACGTTGCGTGTGACAAACAGGACGTAATCAGGGAGTATTTCGCTATGGGTCGACACTCAAACATTGATTGTTTTTATCTTTGTCAAACCTATGCTAAGATACCGAAACATCTGATACGAGATAACGCAAATTTTTTAATTTTATTCAGACAGGATGGCACGAATCTGAAACATGTCTATAATGATCATGTAAACACTGATATGCCATACGAAGACTTTTGCGCATTGTGTCGCGCATGTTGGAAGCGTAAGTACGGATTCATCATGATCGACAAGGATAGCGCGATACACAAAGGTAGATATCGGCGAGGGTTTAATGACTTTGCTGTACTGTAGAACGATTAGTGAGTGTCGAAACGTTATCTCGACATGAGTGACCAACAA
>NW_012054348.1:0-1088 GCF_000956235.1 Wasmannia auropunctata | reverse complement strand
TATCTCGGGTCATATTCGTTCTTACGGCGAGACCCAACGATCGAAGAAATGCTCATTCGCAGCGGTTAATCTACGTGTACCTTTCAACTTTCCTCATATCTTCTTTTTTTCTCCTTCTTTTTGCACTCGTTGTATGTTGTGTCTTTGTCGTATAAGATTCGTTTAGTAGTACGAGCATCTTTCATGCGAGTGCATAATTATCGTTTGCGACGTATGTGAAGTCGAACTGTTATTTCTTCCCCGCGAAAATCGATTAATCGTCCGTTTTGATCCACAATGCGTAGCGTAATATCGGTGACGCTTCGCGCGATCACTGGAAGATAAATGATCTGCGATGGCGCTTCCGACAATTTATACCCCGGCGGAACGTTTGCTGCAAATTCGTGTATCGCATGTATCGGCTTGTTGTATGCGCCTGCGGTAATGTTACATTCGATACGAATCATGTTTACGCTCATAATATTCACGGGTTCGTCTGATGCATGCCATTTATTTGGTTCCAATACGCGAGATTTCGAAAAGCCTAATAATGCGCCAATATTGTTTGGTTTAGTAAAATTTATTCTATATGCACATCATAATTCGCTTCTCATGGTATTTTCATTTGCACGAAGCATTATTAAACGCTCATTCTCCTTATCCTCTTCATCCTCCTCGTCAATGTATATGTAGTCGTCTTCATTCTTATCGTTATCGTTGTTTTTCTCGTTGGTATCCTTGTCAATTGTTTTTTTTGTCTTTTTCGTCGGTTTGCTCGTCGTTGTCTACGACGAATGGCGGCTCTTAAATATCTAGCAACAGCCGATAATTCATAGGAACCTATGGGAATCGTAATTATTTTGTCGTCCTCGTCGAAATAGAATTTATTCTTCGTGGTATCGACGTAGATTCTATAAATGAGATTGGTTATCATGCATTTTCCGACAATCGTGATGTCATCTCACCGAGTGAGGCATTACCTGATTCGATATTTATATTTGATGACATTGCGTGTGACAAACAGGACGTAATCAGGGGAGTATTTCGCTATGGGTAGACACTCAAACATTGATTGTTTTTATCTTTGTCAAACCTATGCTAAGATACCG
>NW_012054347.1:0-705 GCF_000956235.1 Wasmannia auropunctata | reverse complement strand
ATTAGTGAGTGGATTAATATTCTACCAATCGATCGTGAATAATAAGACAATAAGCTGTAGTGTTATCTGGAATGTTTTGCTGACATTCGAATTCAATACGAACGTCTACAGTAGCACTCTTGATTGATTCGTTCTGACGGGAGCAATCGATGACTACAAGCGGGCTGTATTGCAGAAATTGGCGGTATTCGAGTAAAGCCTTGTGATTTGCGTGACTGTAGTATGTCTTTTGAAATTTTACATACATGTCGTAGAGTATGGCGAATTTCTTATGTTCAATGTCTAAATTCATGTCATCATAGGGATAAAAATCCGAATTTAAATACAGTTTTACGTTATTAAATTGCAATTGTCGAATATGGAAGGGTCTTTTGCGAGATTGTTTCTTCTGTTGGTTTGTAGCGCGAATATGACATATCGAGGTTTCTCCAATTGCGTCGCTGTCTTTACAGCCCATGAATGCTTGGTTGTGCTTTGTAGCAGAGGAAATTCGTATAGATCCCACGATCGGAAACCTAAACTCACGTAACGTCCACTCTCCAATGTTTGTAAAAGCGACAATTTGTTTATATCGTTTAATATTACGTGAGGCATTCTCCATTGTACTTTTAGTAGAGTGATTTTTGGTTCGAATGAAGAGGGCTTCGCTGCAATGCAATTAACATCTGTGCGTACACGTATTAGAATAAGTTCGTGGCGCGCATT
>NW_012054346.1:0-381 GCF_000956235.1 Wasmannia auropunctata | reverse complement strand
AGGATTCATATTTAGCTGTATATACCACGGTTCCGTTTTGTCAACATGTATCTCGGCGATGTGATTATCACGATCGCTGGGAGGGAATGCGTGAGCGAGTACGTCACCAGGGCCGTCGAGTGCATATGGACAAACCTCACCATTGCGTCGATGCGCAAATGTGTGAATACCGTTACGAAAGGATATTAAGATATCGGGATTTACTGCTTTGCGTGTGAAAATTAATGATGAATGTTTCGCCCACATATTGAATGCCATTTCGGCTACTTCTATTGCAGATTTGTCCGCTAGATGAAAATTCCACGTGAGATTTGTCTTTTGCCATTTTTTACCTCCGTGCTGAACATTCGATGTGGAATATCCTCGAGTCCGCATCGTGGT
>NW_012054345.1:0-368 GCF_000956235.1 Wasmannia auropunctata | reverse complement strand
TAAAAATGTTCTCCCAACTTCTGTGGAAACTTGTAGTATTTTATGAAAATTTAAGAAAGTAAATTTATATAGATTTTCACGGATTCATTAATCGTAGAATACTGAAGAATATTGTTGTTCTTCATAGAAATTTGTAATATTCTATGCAAAAGTAAAAATATGAAATAAAAAATTACAAATTTTAATTATAACCATAAATGTAATAGATTTTGAAGTTGTAAAAACAAATTGTTTTTGTTGATTTATGTAGAAAATTGTAATATTTTATGAGAAATCAAAAACAGATTTGGATTCAAAGTTCAATAGTTTTATGATACGTTGATTCTGGTAGATTTCTATAGTTATTCCTAAATAATCGTAGTATTCTA
>NW_012054344.1:0-384 GCF_000956235.1 Wasmannia auropunctata | reverse complement strand
TATTATACGCGATGTTACAACCGTTCAGAAATATTTATCTCCAAGTAATAAAAATGTTCTCCCAACTTCTGTGGAAACTTGTAGTATTTTATGAAAATTTAAGAAAGTAAATTTATATAGATCTTCACGGATTCATTAATCGTAGAATACTGAAAAATATTGTTGTTCTTCATAGAAATTTGTAATATTCTATGCAAAAGTAAAAATATGAAATAAAAAATTACAAATTTTAATTATAACCATAAATGTAATAGATTTTGAAGTTGTAAAAACAAATTGTTTTTGTTGATTTATGTAGAAAATTGTAATATTTTATGAGAAATCAAAAACAGATTTAGATTCAAAGTTCAATAGTTTTATGATACGTTGATTCTGGTAGATTTA
>NW_012054343.1:0-355 GCF_000956235.1 Wasmannia auropunctata | reverse complement strand
TAAAATACAAATAAGTACAACATCACATAAAACTGTATTGGATTAAAAAGCAATTAATACCAAATGTAGGCAAACATTTTTTTTACAATATTTTTATTAAAAAATCATTCAAACAATAATTATTTTATATTTTTTAGTTATGAAAAAAAAATTTAATAAGATTTTATTATAAAATAATTGTTAACGCATTAATTAATACAATTTAAATAACCATTCAGTAAATGTAAATTTCTGTTTAATACATATATATTTATTAAGTATCTCCGGTATATATCAGGAGACACGGTAGTGGCTTGGTGTCAACTAATAACTTGGTGTTTAACTAATATAAATATAAATAAATATATGTATTCTA
>NW_012054342.1:0-393 GCF_000956235.1 Wasmannia auropunctata | reverse complement strand
TAAAGTTATAAAAAAGATAAATATCTATTTTTTATAAATGTTAACATAAAATAACATGATCGATAATTAAAATACAAATAAGTACAACATCACATAAAACTGTATTGGATTAAGAAGCGATTAATACCAAATGTAGGCAAAAATTTTTTTTACAACATTTTTATTAAAAAATCATCCAAACAATAATTATTTTATATTTTTTAGTTATGAAAGAAAAATTTAATAAGATTTTATCATGAAATAATTGTTAACGCATTAATTAATACAATTTAAATAACCATTCAGTAAATGTAAATTTCTGTTTAATACATATATATTTATTAAGTATCTCCGGTATATATCAGGAGACACGGTAGTGGCTTGGTGTCAACTAATAACTTGGTGTTTAACTAA
>NW_012054341.1:0-416 GCF_000956235.1 Wasmannia auropunctata | reverse complement strand
AAAACACACATGCTAATGCATCTGGCTCTAGTGTATTTTGTATCAAAAACAGGAAAAAATTAAGAAATTACAGATTTCGTTATCCATTTTAACCTTAACATGGCGACTAATACTATTAATTTACCAAAACGTTTACTTCGTGAAAAAGTTAGGCAGGTTATATGCTCGAAATGAAGGCAGAGCCAGATGTACAATAAAGAAATGAATATAGGTGAGTCGTTAAAATCAAATTTAGAAGCCTAAATAAAAATACATTTGTATCCTACAAATTCGTGTATACGTATGCGTGAGATATATTGATGTGGTAATAAACATGACACATCACTACACACTACTACATCAATATCGCACGCATACATACTCACAAATTGTCGGTAAAACAGCGGATTTTTGGAGTTTGATCTAGGATTTAGGAT
>NW_012054340.1:0-516 GCF_000956235.1 Wasmannia auropunctata | reverse complement strand
AGGCTGCTCGATCCACCCGGCCGCGGGGGGAGGGCCTCGGCCCAAGTATTTTACCAAATATGGTAATTTCCGCTCGTGTTTTAGCGTAAACATGTTTTTTTGTGTAGTTTCCTCTCCCGTTGCCCAGCGCGGAGCGTCGATGACGCGCTCCGGCCCTGAGCAACGGTGGTAGTGGGGGAAGCTACGCTCGACTCTGAACAGACGTGGATCCATCACTATACACCAGAGAACAAGAGGACGAGTATGGAGTAAAGGAGAAGTGGGGAGGAGGCTCGGATAAGGGCAAGAATTCGCCTCTCTGCAGGAAAAGTTCTTGCGACCGTCGTTTTTGATGCAAATGGTATTTTGCTGGTGGATTTTCTTCATGGTAAGAGAACTGTGAATGCAGTGTACTACTGTAGTTTGCTGGACAATGTGAGGGTTTATCGCAGCAAACGGCGCAATCAGTATATCCGCGATGTTTTCTTTCTCTATGACAACGCGCGGCCGCACAGTAACCCTTACACGAGAAAAAAT
>NW_012054339.1:0-1330 GCF_000956235.1 Wasmannia auropunctata | reverse complement strand
TACTTCTAAGTGCCAGACACAAAGTGAAAAACATTCCGATCGAATACACACGTTAGAAGGCATCTTTATGGTCGATAAACCACCCTCTCGATCACTTAAAGAATTCTAGCTATGTCGACGCGTGTACAAATCATTTTTGGCATAGTTAGAATTTTTTAGGAGGGAGAGTGGTTTTTCGAGCATAAGGGTGTCTTCCGGCGCGTGTATTTGATCGAAATATTTTGTGTATTGTGTTTGTGACACTTATGAGTTACTCTGTGCGAAGCGAGAAATGGGACAAATTATTAAAAAAAAAAAACTCCAGAGAAACGTTCCAAACTTCAACCAGCTATAATCCACGCGATATCGTTTTGTCGATATTTATGTCGAATTCAAGAAAGCCCCGTCGTGTCCGGAGCGGTCCGCGCGCTCGAAAGAGATACGGAATGTTGATATATTCGAACGTCATATCCAATACGCCAGATGCGCGATCGCGCGCCATCGTCACGAGCGTGATTGGACGGGATGTTCGTTTGTGATCAAAGGAAATTGTGGTCGGCAGCGAATAAACGATTCTCGCGCTTCGAAACGTGTCGCGTTCTTTCGATACCTTCACGCGTCATTACGAGGCGTGATCGCGCAACGGCCGATGCGAGGTGAGGGAGAATCGCGCTCGCGCGATCGACAGGCGATCGATAGCGAGCGGGCTTACCAGAGTAGCGTGCGCGCGCGCGATCTTCTCGACGGACGCGGACTGTCGTGTAGACGGATGATATTTCTCGGCGCATAATATTTTTGTCGTTATCAATCGCGCGGGGCCGCATCAATCTTCTTATTCCCCGTCCCGTCCCGATGTCCCGATGTGTGCGCGCGCGTTAGCCGAGGGAACGCCGCGCCGTGCGATTTCATCCGGACGTTTTTGCCGGTACGTTCGGCTAATGGTTTCCGCGATACGATCGAAGACTCGCCCGCGGGGGTCGTCGTATCTTTGCTGCCCGTGCAATGACTCCTTTTACTCGCGCATGCACGCCGCGTGCGATCGCGAGCGCGAGCGCGCATGCACTGCCCTCATAAATCCGTCAACCAAACATCATTAACTCGGCGTTATTGGTGCTTGGCCGCGACTGGCGCGGAGCGGTCTTGGCGAGTTGCAAACAGGCCCCGCTGTTCTCGACCGGCGTGCAACGGCGGACTGATGAATCGGGACAGCTACGGGAACGTGCGCTTTACTCGCGCGCGCGATTCCATCATTCTGAAAGCGGAGCTCTCGCTGGCCGACAGCTCGCACACTAGCTTCGAATAATTTGCAAGGGCTACGATAACGCTGAAGATGCGCTTCCCTCGTAAACTG
>NW_012054338.1:0-379 GCF_000956235.1 Wasmannia auropunctata | reverse complement strand
TAAAATGCAGGCATGCCAAGTTTTTGCTTCACTACGATCCCATTGGTCATTTTAGTCATTTTTAGCCTATTTTATGAAACTTAAAATTATTTGGAAAGACAATAGCATTAAACTTTTACTGCATATACTTTTGGATTTAAACGGTTGAGTAAAAAAATATTTTTGTTTCTATGTCTAATCAAATACTTAGCAACTTATATGATCTCATACTTGTTTTATTACAACAACACATTTGACAACTTTTATTTGTTGAAATAATATTTTTTGGTTTTGAAAAGATGTACGTAGATACACAGTTAAAAAATTGTGTTAAATGAATACATCTTGTATGTCGCAAACGGTTTACTCAAATTTTTGTGTTAATATAACACAAGATGAA
>NW_012054337.1:0-597 GCF_000956235.1 Wasmannia auropunctata | reverse complement strand
GTCAATGCGGAATCCCTCCACGCCCCGCTTCATCCAGAAAGTCAACACATTCTTCATTTCTTCTCGCAATTCGGCGTTGTGGTAGTTGAATTCCGGCTGTCCGGCGGCGAACTGATGCATATAATACTGCCCGCGTTTCTCGTTCTTCGTCCAAGCGGGACCCCCGAAAACGCTCAGCCAGTTGTTCGGCGGCTCGGTGCCGTTCGATTTCCCATCCTTCCAGATGTAGTAGTTGTCGTAGGGCTTGATCCTGTCGATACTCTTAAGGAACCATTCGTGCTGGTCGGAACTGTGATTCGGCACGAAATCAAGGATTACTTTCAACCCGAGGGACTTCGCCTTCTTCACGAGCGCGTCGAAATCAGCGAGGGTGCCGTACTCCACATTGATATCGGTATAATTGGAGACATCGTAGCCGTAATCTACCTGCGGGCTAGAGAAGATTGGTGACATCCATAGCGCATCGGCGCCAATTTCCGCGATGTGCTCCAACCTGCTCGTGATACCGTTTAAATCACCGATGCCGTCGCCATTGCTGTCCTGGAAGCTTCTTGGATAGATCTGATATACCAAACTGTTCTTGTACCAATCCTTGGC
>NW_012054336.1:0-300 GCF_000956235.1 Wasmannia auropunctata | reverse complement strand
TCATAAGTCTCCGGGAGATTTTTCGTGTAATTGTGGTCCAAATAGTCGTAGTCATCGGGCGGTACGTCTTTATTGCTTCGCGGCTCGTCCAAGAATCGGGGATCCTCGTACATGTGATTGATAGTGTCAATGCGGAATCCCTCCACGCCCCGCTTCATCCAGAAAGTCAACACATTCTTCATTTCTTCTCGCAATTCGGCGTTGTGGTAGTTGAATTCCGGCTGTCCGGCGGCGAACTGATGCATATAATACTGCCCGCGTTTCTCGTTCTTCGTCCAAGCGGGACCCCCGAAAACGCTC
>NW_012054335.1:0-755 GCF_000956235.1 Wasmannia auropunctata | reverse complement strand
ACTTTAATATAGTATAGATTTCAGTTTTTCATACATACAAAGATTTTGGTAGAAGTATTTACTAAAATAAATTTTACATAAAATTGAAATCACATTCAAAATTAAAATAAAAAATTACTGCTTACTGACTTAAACATTTTTTAAATTAATTTTTAATTAACTTGATGATTATGCTGATTATAATTAGTACTGAGATTAGTTTACGCAGCTACACTTGCCCCAAGGCAATGTTTTTAAAAACTAAATCTCAATACTAATAATAGCCGACACAATCTCTAATATTATAACGCAATATAAACTTACATTATAATATTACGTATAAAATATGTAATCACCTCTCTTTTCTTCTTTAATTTGAAACAAACTTAAATTTTAAACTTTAAAAATAATATTTTCTATGTTAGGGGATGCAGTTTCGACGACTTTGACCTTGACATATGTTATATAGATAAGAGTATTGATCAATTTTTCCTTATAAATTAATCGGTGGTCTTGTATAGTTTTTGAGTATTGTTTAGTGTTTAGTCAAGTAAAATCAAGGTTAAATTTATGAGATCGAGTAATCCGCTTATCGGTTCAATCATTATCGTATCTAAATTATTGTGTATGTCAAAATCAAAAGTTCTCGTATCGTTATATTCAAATTTCACATTTTCTTATTACAATTTAGTTCAACACTTAATATGTGTTATATTCGAGTCTTTTTGAGTCTTTTCGTGAGTCATTTTCGTGTCGGTTGCCGAAACCTTGACATT
>NW_012054334.1:0-487 GCF_000956235.1 Wasmannia auropunctata | reverse complement strand
AAAATAATAGATACCAAAAAAATTAGACAGGCTCCTACGCGAGATAGAAAGTATATTACATTGAATATTTATTAATTAAATCTTTGTCTTACTAAACAAGTAGGAGCATTAAAGCCCGTACTTTCTGTTTCTACAATAGATATTAGCTATGTCATAGAGTCATTCGGGGTAAATTCGGGGTAAACGTGCGCACTTTTTAGTTGACGTTTGATTAATTAAAAATGTGCAGACTTAAATAAAAAAAAATATGATTCTTTGTGTAGCTTATTTATTGTACTTCTTAAAAAAAATAACAATTTTTATTAAACTTCTCTCATATTTTCACAAAATAAAAATTATCTCGAAGAGACGAATGTGCCCACTTGACCCGTACTTGCGAGTAAACAGTATGCAGTACTGCAGGATAAATAAGCGCAATTGAAGTAAGTGTGCAATCAACATTTTTTAAGACATTTTTTTAGCATTAACTTTAATATAGTATAGATTT
>NW_012054333.1:0-575 GCF_000956235.1 Wasmannia auropunctata | reverse complement strand
TATATGATTTATTCTTTGGAGCCTATTTCTTCTATTTAATATCATTTTATATTTGTTGAGATATCATAATATGTCAAATCATCAGTGCTTGCGTTATATTCTGTTTTTGAATTCCTGCAGAGATAGATCCTTTAAGAGACAGTATGATTTCATTGAATGAATACCGCAATTTTTTAAAATAATGGCTTCTTTATATCCATTAGACAATACTGTACCAAAGTAACGAATAAATTGTGTATTTGTGTAATTTTGAGATCTCAATATCTAATAAATTTTCACTTTATTCAATGAATGAGTCTACAATATACCAAAAATAATGAATACCAAAAAGATTAGACAGACCCTTACGCAAGGTAGAAAGTATATTAAATTGAATATCTATTAAATCTTCGCCTTACTAAACAGATAAATCTACAATATATTAAAAATAATAGATACCAAAAAAATTAGACAGGCTCCTACGCGAGATAGAAAGTATATTACATTGAATATTTATTAATTAAATCTTTGTCTTACTAAACAAGTAGGAGCATTAAAGCCCGTACTTTCTGTTTCTACAATAGATATTAGCTATG
>NW_012054332.1:0-544 GCF_000956235.1 Wasmannia auropunctata | reverse complement strand
ATGTTAGAGGATTTTCTGAAACCTTTATATAGAAAGTATATTGGGCATGAATTCTCTTCTACAAAATCAGCTTTCATTGCTAAAGTGCTCGCTTTTACGGTCGGCATTTTTTCCATTATTCTAGCATTTTTAGCGCAATTTTTTGGCGGATTATTTCAGGTAATGCTTATAAATATTTCTAAATTGAAAGATTAGTGGCAATAAAATAAATTTCTGTCATTTTAGGCTTTCTACATTATTATGGGAATAACTGGCGGTCCATTGTTAGGCATTTTCACACTTGGCATGGGAACAGAATCGACGACGGAAAGTGGTGCGATAATCAGTTTTTTCGTGTCATTTTTATTTTTAGTCTGGATCGCCTTCGGACAACCCCGCCCAACATCACCTAAATTGCCAACTATTATCGATGGCTGTGATAATAATGTTACAAATATGACAATGTCCGTTTTACAGAACGTCACGAATTTTTCTAAGTAAGTGATTCATCAAACTACAATGGAATAAACGCTTTTCAAAGAAGTTTTGAAGAGTATCGAATATA
>NW_012054331.1:0-1410 GCF_000956235.1 Wasmannia auropunctata | reverse complement strand
CATAAATAATCACGATTGACGTATGCAGCCGTTAAGCCATATTATATTTAAAGCTGCGTTTTTGTCTCATGAGCGATATCGATATAAAGCTAGATTAAAGAGCAGGAGAAAAATAAGTCTTAGTTTTTAAAATAATTCGTTTCTTCGCGATGCAAGGAATATTAACTAACAAGGGGAAGGCCATTTTTTTATAAAATTAAATAAGAAAACCTTGTTTTTTATAGTTTATGCATAAAAACGGAACATTTTTAACATTAAAAAAAATAAAATTCTTTTTGTTTTACGTGTTCTTTTTCATTTCGCAACTTGTTATCAAGCACGTGCTA
The DNA here is from genome assembly GCF_000956235.1 of Wasmannia auropunctata. Classification (NCBI taxonomy): domain Eukaryota; kingdom Metazoa; phylum Arthropoda; class Insecta; order Hymenoptera; family Formicidae; genus Wasmannia; species Wasmannia auropunctata. The sequence goes on along the minus strand of NW_012054331.1, from coordinate 1,084 downwards.
TTCTACTTGTTATCGCGGTAAACTTCGCTGAAATTGTTTCAAAATGTGAGTTATTATAAGCAATTTCAACAATTGCACCGTACAATTACGAAATACTCAATGTTTACGCAAGTTTCAAAACGGCTCGTTGGAATAATTCAAGACGCGTTTGGATGGTTAGAACGAGATCGTGCTTACCTTATTGTTAGTATATAAACTATACTAATTCTAACAACCTCCGATAATATCTCGACTGGAATCAACTGCAACAGACATTAATTTTATTTTTTAGTGTTAAAAATTAAATTTTGTCAAATTAACGAGAGCTCAGACCACAATTATGAAGCATCTATCCGATCACTTTCCTATCCTTCTCACTCGTCATCAATACTGATATTCTCTCTTAAATTTAATCATTTGCGTTTGATATGCATTTGTAATATAATTTTACTGACAGAATAATGTGTTATACTTACAATTATTTGTAATAGACTTGAAATGTCCATAATAATTTTTTGCGTTCCTTTTCTACTAAAATAATTGCATTACAAAAACGAGCGCAATTAAACATAATAAATACATCATACAGTGAAAGAACAATTATACCTTAAACATATTGAAAGAAATAGGGAACAGACAACAGAGAATAAAAATTTCAACCCATCAGAAATTGTGTATTCCATAGTATATGGTTTCTGATAGGTCTGAAATCTTATTCTCTGTTCCCTATTCTTCTTCATTGTGTTTTAAGTCTTACGCTTTTTAACGAAGGACGTCAAGTGCAAATTTGAATTTTTGTCTTAGGAAAATTTTTATTTTACATTTGAAAAAAAAAAATGTAAGAGACAAATAAGATAAGAAATTCATTATTTTTCATATTTGTACGCTTTACTGATAAGATAGCATACTATGGGTGCGTTCTTTTTGGACGCTCATGCGTTGCAAGCGCTCACGCTTACTCAGCGCTATTTTCTGCCGTTCCTTTTGAAATTTAAGCGCTCATACGACTGTCAGCAAAGCCGTTCCCTTTGGCATTTGTGAGTGACTGTGAGCGTATCGAGATGGCAATTGAAAGTGATATGATTCTGTCTCTTATACACATCTC
>NW_012054330.1:0-590 GCF_000956235.1 Wasmannia auropunctata | reverse complement strand
AAATATTATAGATTTATTGTGTAAAGAAAGTATGTTCTCTTTAACGTTCTCAAATTCTATTATTTATCACTTGACAATTAAAAGTAAAAATTATACAATGCTACAGCTCTGCCACAATTTCTTCTTGCACTTATACATATTGTCCATCGAATTACTCAGCAAATATCGAGTTGCAATTGATCGGATAAAATTTGTACTGTCACTCGTTGCGAACATTTGTTATAGTTTAGTCCGTCCTGTTCATCGGCAGTATTAGTCACGGTGCACGCAAGCTGCGTGCAATCGCATAAATAATCACGATTGACGTATGCAGCCGTTAAGCCATATTATATTTAAAGCTGCGTTTTTGTCTCATGAGCGATATCGATATAAAGCTAGATTAAAGAGCAGGAGAAAAATAAGTCTTAGTTTTTAAAATAATTCGTTTCTTCGCGATGCAAGGAATATTAACTAACAAGGGGAAGGCCATTTTTTTATAAAATTAAATAAGAAAACCTTGTTTTTTATAGTTTATGCATAAAAACGGAACATTTTTAACATTAAAAAAAATAAAATTCTTTTTGTTTTACGTGTTCTTTTTCATTTCGCAA
>NW_012054329.1:0-400 GCF_000956235.1 Wasmannia auropunctata | reverse complement strand
GTTTCTTTGTTACAGGTAATCACGTGACCGGTTAATTCATCCGGTGATCGGATGATACACCTTCGCTAATCAAACTCCAAAACAACTATGTACGCTGATTTTTGCATATAAATAAAAGAAAATTCGTGGATCACAATCATTAATTAATCTCGCCTTTTTCTATTATAGGTGATCACGTGACTTATTGAATTGGACTTACTTTCGGAACCCTCCTTTTTGATCCGTAATTGTAAATGACTATGTATGCATAAACTATAACTAAAGTAAACGTTAACGCATGGATTACATTTATTTTTTTTTATCGGCCGCCCGAATTGTCATCACTTTTTCCATTACATGTATGATTATTATTTTCTATTCCAGGTAAAGATTTTCTTTAATTGATGGAACGTTATTCATC
>NW_012054328.1:0-412 GCF_000956235.1 Wasmannia auropunctata | reverse complement strand
ACGTGTAGGCCATGTCGCATTCGCGCATCGCATCGCTGACAAGCCTGGCGAAGCTCGGAAACGTAGAAACGTTGACAGAGTACATCCGTTCCAGGTCGCGCGCGACATTTCTAAAGCCCGTTCGGGCCGTCTCGCTGTCGATGTTCAATCGACGTGCCGCGGCTTGGATAACGTGCAATTGAAATGCTTTGCACACCGCGACACGATGATTCTCGAGATTTTTACCCCGGCCGCGGCCGCCTTGCGGCGGCGGGATTCCGGCGGTAACGAAAAACTCGCTGTCGACGGGCGCCATTTGAAATACTACGAATATGACCTGTTTGTCTATTGTTCCAATAGAAAATTCGTGCCATATTGCCCCACACGTAATAACTTCGTATAGCAACTGAGTCGACAAGGCACACAGGGGATA
>NW_012054327.1:0-393 GCF_000956235.1 Wasmannia auropunctata | reverse complement strand
GTCGATCGCCACTCAAGAGGAGTCTGTCATCTCGCAATGGTAAGAAAAAAAATTGAAATAATTTTAACAGTTTTAGTCTGTTTCAGGTCTGTTGCAGTCAATCCGTCGACAGGAAAAGAAACTGTGATGGTGGGGCAAGCCCCTGGAATATAAAAAAGAAAAATTCTAATTTGTCAAAGACGACCGGAACTACAAAAGTATTAAGTCAAACATAAAAACACAAACTGTATGGTAAAAATCGAAAAAATATAAATATGTGGCCGCTCTTGGTTAGCGCGTGTCTCCGAAAAGACACGCGCGTAAGCCCCGACACCACGTCAAGGTGGCGGCCACAGATCGTCGGGGTGTGGCCCTGAAAAGGGCCGTTTTGAAGGGCTTTTTTTGGTTTTTTTT
>NW_012054326.1:0-386 GCF_000956235.1 Wasmannia auropunctata | reverse complement strand
TGCTATACGAAGTTATTACGTTTTCTAAACAAACAGTTTTTGAGATCATACCCTAGCAAACCTATCGTATCCTAATAAATCTATCTAGCCTAAGTAAACCGTAAATTCTGGATCCCTCACGACTCATTTATCTTAAACGCCTAATCACTTCATATCGGTTGTTTGCGTTTTTTTTTCTTCGCAAAGAAGAATCACACCAATCAGTATTTTATCAGTATTTTCCTAGAACGCGTTATTGATTATTATTCAAAAAATGCTCCACATGCAAAACTCGAAATGAAGATCTCTCTCGATCGAAAATAGTCAATTTTATGTTGGTTCTCATAGTGAATATTCCTTGCCTTGTACACTGTTCAGAATAAAGTAGCTTGTAAAGGGGACAGTTG
>NW_012054325.1:0-684 GCF_000956235.1 Wasmannia auropunctata | reverse complement strand
TAATAAAATTCGCGCGTTTAGACTTGTAATTGCACTGTTACAGGCCACCTGTGTAATTACAAGTATCGATCTATTTATCTACTGTTAGCGATCGACGTCTTCTTTCGCGTGGGGCATGACCGGTGCGTATGGTTCAGATATCCCTGTTTGCCTCAGTACCTAGAGACTCGAGTGACGAGATTACTGATATTCCTCCGGTCCAATTGAAATTTGATTCTATCATGGATCACTTTGACATTTGTAAATATAGTTCGAGTCTGAACGCAGATGTTAATCGGGTGAAATCGGGTGTTAATTCGCGTCTCGGAAATACCGCGTAAAATATCTCGATATTTTTATTTTGATTAGCATATAATCACGGCAATTTCCACATTCTCGGGCGTAAACATTGTCCAGACGGTTAATTGCAAATCGCGAAAAGACCTTCCGAGTAAACCCACATGTTGTGTCTGATATTGCGTGTGCAACGCGCTGTGTCGCATTCAGGGTAAATTTTAAAAGAAAATTCTCCCCGTGTACTTGTTTAACATTTCATACAAATGCAAACGTTTTGACTTCTCGAATTTGAGTTCTCTTCAGTGTAGTAGATAGTGAAAATTGTAATGAGTCAAACAGCTATATGGATGGTGTCCGTTTTACCTTTCATATCGCGTTAGAAATTCCAATAGTCATAGTATAATTTGA
>NW_012054324.1:0-371 GCF_000956235.1 Wasmannia auropunctata | reverse complement strand
GACGAATCGGCTGTATCAGTATGGAATAACAAACACGCTCTTTCTTACAGCCCAGCCCACGTCGGGTCGGCGCTTAGCGATAAGAGACACAAGGATCATGTCGATCATGTCGAACTCAATAATTGAATATTATTGAGTTATGACCACCAGAAGGTGATTAGTAATTATATATATATAATAAAATTCGCGCGTTTAGACTTGTAATTGCACTGTTACAGGCCATCTGTGTAATTACAAGTATCGATCTATTTATCTATTGTTAGCGATCGACGTCTTCTTTCGCGTGGGGCATGACCGGTGCGTATGGTTCAGATATCCCTGTTTGCCTCAGTACCTAGAGACTCGAGTGACGAGATTGCTGATATTCCTCC
>NW_012054323.1:0-350 GCF_000956235.1 Wasmannia auropunctata | reverse complement strand
GTGATGGGATTCTTGGCGTAATACAAGTCGTGCATGACCTCTGCAAAGTGCAAGAATTAAACGTTAATTCTAATTCCAATTAATCCAATGTCAATTAAACATCAGTAATTAACTGAGAGTTTTGTGACACAGAAATTGATTTAAATAAGTAAACGCAGAATGTACCGCTGAAGCTCTTCTTAGTTTCCTTGTGTAGGTTAGACACGCCGATTCTCCCAGCTAATATAGCATAGTCAGGATGATTTGTCGCCATCGTAGCTGCGGTTTCAGCCACTAGATTATCAAGTATAACTGTAGTTACTCCAGAATACAAACCACGTATCACTTGAATCGCCACGGCGGACTGCAAA
>NW_012054322.1:0-448 GCF_000956235.1 Wasmannia auropunctata | reverse complement strand
AGCGTTGGCGAGGCGTGCGTGAAGTATCGCTCGGACAAATAATTATACGTCTCTATGGCTTTGTCGATGTCATTTTCGTGAATGCCAACGGCCACTCTCATCAACATGTGCTGAGGCCTCTCGACTATCTTGCCGTTGATTTTCAACAGATAGCTTCTCTCGAGCGTTTTAAAGCCAATATAATTATAATTGAAGTCCCGATCGTATATTATCGCAGAATCCAATCTCTCCGCGTTGTTCTTAATAATGTTGTAATAATGCTCGATTGTAGGAATATGTTCATTCGTGATGGGATTCTTGGCGTAATACAAGTCGTGCATGACCTCTGCAAAGTGCAAGAAATTAAACGTTAATTCTAATTCCAATTAATCCAATGTCAATTAAACATCAGTAATCAACTGAGAGTTTTGTGACACGGAAATTGATTTAAATAAGTAAACGCAGAATG
>NW_012054321.1:0-456 GCF_000956235.1 Wasmannia auropunctata | reverse complement strand
GAAAAAAATACAAGTTATAATGTAGTTAAGTAATAGATATAAAAAGCAATGACTAATATATACCTAGTATACAATTCTTTAAATTCATCGCCCCAAACATCAGCCAAGCCGGGAGATTCACAAGGACACATCAAGCTCCACATCTCGTCGTTGTACACACGTTCCATAAAAAGATCTGGTATCCACAGGCCGTAGAATAAGTCTCTGGCTCGCATGTTTCCATCACCTGGGTGTTAAAAACCGTATATCACATATATTATAAACTACAATAAATAAATCAACAAAAATTTTATCTATTGATTTACATCTTTAATAACAAAAAAAAACAATTACACCTTTCATAAGAAAGAGACCAATGAAAAAGAATTACCGATGTTCCTTTTAAGTTCCAGAAAATCGAAGATATCAGCATGCCACGGCTCTAAATAAATAGCAAACGCCCCTGGTCTCTTGTTT
>NW_012054320.1:0-462 GCF_000956235.1 Wasmannia auropunctata | reverse complement strand
AATACTTACGCCTTTGCTGACCGGACTACCCTGATACGTTTCATAAGTGCCCTTTTCCGCAGCTAACTCGCAACTAGCTTCTAAGGCATTGTAATAAAGCGTCTCGAAGATTTTTATATTGAGCTCCTTCGCCTCTTTGCTCTCGAAAGGATATCGCATTAACAGAAACACATCGGCTAGACCTTGTATCCCGATACCTGAGATACACAATTTTCAATTTTATCGTATATTCATTAATCACACGAAACTTGATTACACAAAAACCGACCAAATGTCATAATCTTACCAATAGATCTGTGTTTCTGATTAGATGTTTTCGTCTCCTCGATAGGATAAAAATTAACGTCGATGATTTTGTCCAGATTACGAGTGACGATTTTTGCGACAGTTTTAAGCTTGTCGAAATCGAAAGTTTTCGTGTCCGTATTGACGAACATGTTGACAGCGATAGACGCTAAGTTG
>NW_012054319.1:0-760 GCF_000956235.1 Wasmannia auropunctata | reverse complement strand
GCTAAAATAATTGGATCGCAACAGGAATTTCAGAGATATTTTAAGACGAATTTACTTACTTGAACAGATCCAAAATTCGCGAGTATCTCGTTCTGCATATCTTCGTCCCATAAACCTCTGGCAGTTAAGTCCCGCAGTAGGTGCGGATTGACGATGACAAATTCTCCGGACAGCACGCGCCTTATGTAGATGTTGCTTGTGTACGGCTCGATGGATTCGTTATTCCCTAAAATCTGCGCCGTCGAGGCCGTTGGCATAGGTGCTATTAAAAGCGAGTTCCTTACTCCGTGCTTCGCGATCTTCGCCTTCAATTCATCCCAATCCCACAGATTCGTCGGCTTGACGTTCCACATGACGTTCGTACTGGAGGATCTGGAAGAAGAAAAATAGCTCAAATCTACGAATTCTGATATAAACGGTGTTAATTTTACTTAATTTACCTAATTTTTGTCTTTATATTTATCGAAACGTCTTTCATCTGTTTAATAATACAATTAAATTTAGAATATACACTCCAAAAACACGTTTCTGTTTGCATTAATTTACAAAAATATAAAATTTCATTGTACAACTGGAACGCGCCGACAAAATGTCATCCGCGACAAAAATATTAATACTTACGCCTTTGCTGACCGGACTACCCTGATACGTTTCATAAGTGCCCTTTTCCGCAGCTAACTCGCAACTAGCTTCTAAGGCATTGTAATAAAGCGTCTCGAAGATTTTTATATTGAGCTCCTTCGCCTCTTTGCTCTCGAAA
>NW_012054318.1:0-638 GCF_000956235.1 Wasmannia auropunctata | reverse complement strand
CCTACGATTAATATGATTTTCAGGATAAACTTTAAAGTAAAATTCTCTCCGTGTGGTAATTCAATTTTACTTAGAAATCCGCATCGTACGTTCACAAATCAAAGATAACGTTTGTTAAATTGCAAATGATACCAACCTTTCACCTGCTTGATCGCCGTTTTCGCTAGGTCCAGCCAATGCTGCAAAATAAAAAAATATTCGAATATATAACATATATGTAACATGAACAAGCTGTATAGATACGTAAGGTGATAACGCGCAATACCGTCACGTGCGACTACTAAAATTCTTAATATTTATTTATTGCCGCTAGTTTATATCAGCTGTAGCTCAACAAGTACCTATTCTAATATTTAAGTATCATATTTATATTCGTAATATAAATTTATGATACTTCGAACGGTATATCTCGTTCTCCGTCCGCCTTTTCTCCGAGATAGCGCGTGTCGGATATAGCGAAGGCTACCCAATTCGCGTAACTACCCCGCGGAAAAATGAGAAACAGAAATGCGAGACATAAATGCTCGCCGTAAAATTTTCGTCGTAAGAGTCTGTAATGATACTATCGTATAACAAGCTATACGCTCGCTCGTACATACGTATGACGGGATATTTGCCGTTGGTTGGAAATTATACGC
>NW_012054317.1:0-326 GCF_000956235.1 Wasmannia auropunctata | reverse complement strand
CTTACTTGAAACTTTGGCCCACTGTGTCATATTTCTCATCAAATCTTCTCTTGATCGCATCTCTGTTAGAAATTTTATAACGAGGCGCCAGTTTCTTCATTAGATGCTTGAATTCCTTACAACGGTATTAAATGATCGGTGATCGACACAGATAAAATACCCTTCTCTATTTTATTTGTGTCGATCACCGATCATTTAATACCGTTGAAAGGAATTCAAGCATCTAATGAAGAAACTGGCGCCTTGTTATAAAATTTCTAACAGAGATGCGATCAAGAGAAGATTTGATGAGAAATATGACACAGTGGGCCAAAGTTTCAAGTAAG
>NW_012054315.1:0-344 GCF_000956235.1 Wasmannia auropunctata | reverse complement strand
CTTCATCGTTATTAGAATAACAGCTTACAACACACCTCTGAAGAATTTGTGATAATGACATAAAAGGTAATCATCTAAAAGTCACGAATCTCATATCAGAACGTAACATATTTTTCAAAAATAATATTTTTATACAATCAAATAAACTTTTGAAATATATCTATATATTATAGTATTTTTTAATACGACATATAGTGATTTTTTGTGCATTTTTCAAAAATTCAATTTTATTATAAGAAGATTTGGAATAAAATTGTCTTTAATTTTTTTTCATGGAGAAATAAAATGTCGAAGAAATAACAGAGTACATATATATTAAAAAATATTAATTTAAAAAATCTATT
>NW_012054314.1:0-398 GCF_000956235.1 Wasmannia auropunctata | reverse complement strand
AGTGATCCGCAGGGTCGACGGGTTTTATCCTAGCTAGCAAGTGGGTCACTGTCGATCAACAGTTGCAATTATTGCTTCACAAAATAATTGCAACTCTGCAGAAATTTGGTGGTCGGTCTTCTAAAATGTGGACCGATCCTGTGTAAGCAGTTTTAATTAGGCCTTTCTTGTGTCATTGTCGTTTTTTGCAACAATGACTTCATCGTTATTAGAATAACAGCTTACAACACACCTCTGAAGAATTTGTGGTAATGACATAAAAGGTAATCATCTAAAAGTCACGAATCTCATATCAGAACGTAACATATTTTTCAAAAATAATATTTTATACAATCAAATAACTTTTGAAATATATCTATATATTATAGTATTTTTAATATGACATATAGTGATTTTTG
>NW_012054313.1:0-430 GCF_000956235.1 Wasmannia auropunctata | reverse complement strand
CAGGCACATACGAACGGACTTGACATCCTAAATTGTTATTTCTCAACAATAATCATTTCCACAGATGTTAAATTTTGCTTTATATTGTTATATATAATAAAAATATTTAACAATTGCACTTGTTTCGGTTAATTCTTCAAATTAAACTCCGCAGTGATCCGCAGGGTCGACGGGTTTTATCCTAGCTGGCAAGTGGGTCACTGTCGATCAACAGTTGCAATTATTGCTTCACAAAAATAATTGCAACTCTGCAGAAATTTGGTGGTCAGTCTTCTGAAATGTGGACCGATCTAGTGTAAGCAGTTTTAATTAAGCCTTTCTTGTGTCATTGTCGTTTTTTGCAACAATGACCTCATCGTTATTAGAATAACAGCTTACAACACACCTCTGAAGAATTTGTGGTAATGACATAAAAGGTAATCATCTAAAA
>NW_012054312.1:0-417 GCF_000956235.1 Wasmannia auropunctata | reverse complement strand
AAAACTCTGACTGGACTGCGTGCGCAGCCAGCTTCGTTTGTTGCTCAAAGATGGCGTGCAATTTTATCCACATCTCTCTTGCACTTTCACAGGCCACGAGTAACGCTAACACTTTCGGATCAAGTGTTTTTACCAGAATTTGAGCAGCAGCACGATCCGCTTTATCCCACTTTTGCAAAGCCGCCGAATAGGCCTGTTGTTCGGCCTGATTCGCGTCTGCAGCAAGAACCGCCGGTTTTACCAGTTCACCAATGCACACCTCGTAAGCTCCTTCAACGCCTCTTAGCAGATTCCGCGACGAGAACTTCCACGTGGTCCAATTGTCTTTTCCCGTTAACTTCTCAACTCCGTGTAAAAACTCCATGTCTATAGCGATCACCAGCAAAACTCTCAGTCAATCGAAAAAGACAAAGTTCT
>NW_012054311.1:0-360 GCF_000956235.1 Wasmannia auropunctata | reverse complement strand
GTATCTGCATGAAGAGGGAACTTAACAATGAATTTATTAAGATAACTGAAACTGAAGAACTTAAACAGAGAACGGCTAATTACAGAGAACTGTCCCGACTCGACACGACGACGAGACTCGCGCAACGCGAACGAGACGACCATTAACATACAAGAAGAGACGCGACCGACTTCACACATCATCCGACGACAGAGTGCGCTCCACGCTCATCTCTCATCCAATCATACACAGGCACATACGAACGGACTTGACATCCTAAATTGTTATTTCTCAACACTTCCCCTACAATTTAAGATGATTGATCTCTCTTTTAACAACTGAATGACTACTAAACGATACAATACAAAAAAAATAAAACTT
>NW_012054310.1:0-341 GCF_000956235.1 Wasmannia auropunctata | reverse complement strand
TTGAGATGATAGTGTAAAGTTTTTCGTATCTGCATGAAGAGGGAACTTAACAATGAATTTATTAAGATAACTGAAACTGAAGAACTTAAACAGAGAACGGCTAATTACAGAGAACTGTCCCGACTCGACACGACGACGAGACTCACGCAACGCGAACGAGACGACCATTAACATACAAGAAGAGACGCGACCGACTTCACACATCATCCGACGACAGAGTGCGCTCCACGCTCATCTCTCATCCAATCATACACAGGCACATACGAACGGACTTGACATCCTAAATTGTTATTTCTCAACACTTCCCCTACAATTTAAGATGATTGATCTCTTTTTTAACA
>NW_012054309.1:13089-13975 GCF_000956235.1 Wasmannia auropunctata | reverse complement strand
ACATCCTATGTTTTTATTTAATTTAGTATGAAAAATTGATTTAAAATTGGTTTTAATATATCCTTCTAAAACTGAAAAGAAAACATAAAGTAAAATTTAATTATATATACTATTTTATATAAAACATATATATATATATATATATATATGTAATTAATAATAAATAATTTTAATTGAGTATCAGGAAAGACCGTGTAAAGTAGCTCTGAATCAAATAGTATGTAATATCACAATTAAATTGTAACGACAATCTAATAAATTGATGCTCAAAGCATTAAGTCCTGTGAAATTCCCCCCATTGCGCTAGATTGTTTATTGTGATGAACGTTATCACATGCCTCGATGGTCTAAAGATAGAACACAAATCTGGTAAATGTGGAGATCCGGGTTTGATTCCTGAGAACAAGAGACATTTTTTCGCAATAAATTCTTTACAAATTCGTATAATTGCAAGTAAGCATTTATTTGATGTCGCGAAAGTGGGGGGGGGGGAGTTTTCACAGGATTTTATGTTTTGAGCATCGATTTATTAGATAGCTTAGCAATTTAATTGTGATATTACATACTATTTGGTTCGGAGCTATAAAGATGCACGCGATTTGCAGCCACATATAATTTTTATATAAACCAAAAATTGTAAGATTCGCACTAATATTATGTGGAAGGTCCGCTTTGTACCGTTGTTGGCGTTTTAAGATCTCATTTGTTAAATAATTTTAAGTTTTAATTTTATTTAATAAATTATTATTAGGCATCAAGATTCGCTGCAGACCGGTTCCTTCATCTATATGTTTAAATTAATAAAGTTATATAAAACTTACTAATGCTTGTGTAAAGTTTATAGCTTCATTTAGATCGGAAGAGCACACGTCTGAACTCCAGTCAC
>NW_012054309.1:0-1129 GCF_000956235.1 Wasmannia auropunctata | reverse complement strand
TTGCCATCGACTTTATATAATTCAGATGTAAAGATTTCATTGAATATTTTTGCTCGAGTATAAATTTGAAAATTTTCATTTTCTAAAATTGATTGATTTATTTCACCTAATGACGTGAGCAACTTGCTAGTTTTTTCGAATTTTGTTAACAACTTATAAATAACTTTTCCAAGTGGAAACACATTGTGTTCAGACGAGGTTTTTCTTGATCCAAAGCCTACTTTATTCTTTAAAACTTGCATACCTTGTGTTATAATTAATTTATTCATAATTTCTTGTCCAATATGTTTAGAACCCTTGACAAGCTTTGATAGAATCCCGTTTTGATTTTCAAAAGCAAAAGCAGATGTAGCCCATAATGGACCAGATCTTCTTACGATTAAACCAAGGTGTAAAAGATTATGACTATTATATGTCAACTCCTTTTCTCCGTATAATTTTTCTATCTGGCTTACAAATAGTTCGAGTAATATTTCCGATTCTTCAATCTCGTCCAATGTGATTTTGTCTTTTAGTAGATTATAAATTGCTGTAACGAGCAAAATCCAGTGTTGAAAATATTCTTCGCCAAGATAATCTTTCATAGTTGGCAAAGAATAAAATAAAAGCCAATTGTAAAATTCGGTGGCTTTGTAGTAATTGAGTTCAGTCAACGACCTAGGCATTCGTTCTATTGTATCCGGAGTTCTAATGTTCAAAAGAAAATTATCTAAATGTATTAAGAATTGTTTTACACACCATGATCCCTTACATTCAATCCAATTAATGGTTATTCGCTTTACTATTCCCAATAGAACCAAATGCATGTATTCTGGTATGACGCAAGTATTCATACGAATAGCCGACATACTTGAGATGATAGTGTAAAGTTTTTCGTATCTGCATGAAGAGGGAACTTAACAATGAATTTATTAAGATAACTGAAACTGAAGAACTTAAACAGAGAACGGCTAATTACAGAGAACTGTCCCGACTCGACACGACGACGAGACTCACGCAACGCGAACGAGACGACCATTAACATACAAGAAGAGACGCGACCGACTTCACACATCATCCGACGACAGAGTGCGCTCCACGCTCATCTCTCATCCAATCATACACAGGCACATACGAACGGACTTGACAT
>NW_012054308.1:0-806 GCF_000956235.1 Wasmannia auropunctata | reverse complement strand
TTTTTTCAATCTAAGAAATTCTATTGCAATAAGTAGTCCATTTTGCTTCGCTTGTTTTACACATCCGAACCCATCCTTTTACATCTTAATGCACGCGGCTTGGTGCGAGTGCATAACGAGCTATGACGAATGACATCGATGAAGCCGAGACGGCTCCTTCAAATAATACGCGTGAAGTGGATTTTTCCGACCGCGCTTGATCGAATAAAAAGTCGAGAATCACCGCGCGCCGCTCTTCAATTACCCCACCCTACACGGGAGAAGACTCCGCGCAATTTTTCACCCATTACACACGCAATCCTCCTCTCCTTGCTCGTTACGCACAAAACGAGTTCGCCTCTGTCTTCGCCGCGATTACTATCCCTCGTAAATACGTGTAGTAGCGTAATTTTTACAGGTGATACAGAGTACTGTGTAGCCTTGCAGGTGGTCCGCGTGATTGGTCCAAGTTTATTGTGCATGTCGCGCGCATAAATGAATCCGTGGGGAAGAAAGCCAGAAAGGGGGGAAGGGCGGGAAGAGACTTAACACGGCGGAAGTGAAAAAGAAATAAGTAACAGTCGCGCTGAGAACGTGTAGGAAGAAAGAGAGAGAGAGAGAGAGAGAGAGAGAGAGAGAGGAGATACAAAGCCGAAGATATATGAAATATTTTCTCTTTTTTTCTTTCCCTTTTTATTTTCGAATTTTTGAAGGTGCAAGATGTCTGTAACATTTGCTCTCTGGGAGTATAAATACAATCGTGTGCTCCCGTGGGTGAACATCTTTACATTTTTCTTTATACAAAATAAAATTTGTTCCCTATAATA
>NW_012054307.1:0-717 GCF_000956235.1 Wasmannia auropunctata | reverse complement strand
GGTTTTCCATCGTCGTCGTCATCGTCGTCGTTTTCGTCGTCTCCTTACGTCGTCGACAAAATAAACCGTCGCCGATAGCCTGCGGTATAAGTAATAACCTCGCTCGAAAGGCGGGGAGACAGAGAGAGAGAGAGAGAGAGAGAGAGAAAAAGAGAGTGGGTAGAGGGTAGTGTTTTATTCCGGCCTTTAGTTTTAATGTGTTTGCGGAAACTAAACGACCGAACATGCCTTTACGGAGTTTAATAATCGTTGAAAACGACGTTTAAATTCTTTTAAATTCATCGTATTATCGATATACGGCCATATGTTCGCGACAGCGGGATTCTGGAAAGTCCGTGTGTCGCATGATTATCACGTGCGTGGTTTATCTTATCACTCTCTCGCGTACTCGGCGTCCGGAACATCAGAGAATGCTTTCGAATCTGATTTATGGTGATGATCATTCTTTCTCTCTTAAAATGCTCCTGATAAACCTCTCCTGTTCCGTGTAGCCTCCTGCCTTTGAATTTCATCGAAAATGTATAATCGATACCTCGTGGACCGGAATTGGCGCGGTGATTCATATGTTGACGATGATACGTACGATATTTCATGCATAACACCGAACCCTTCGATTTGCTGTACGGTGGATTATCGTGAAAATATCTCTTTCAAGCACATATTAAAAGCGGTCTAACAATTTATTAGTTTCGCTCTCTCCTTCTCTTCCTCCATTTT
>NW_012054306.1:0-753 GCF_000956235.1 Wasmannia auropunctata | reverse complement strand
TTTGCCAGGTAGTCTCGAACTTTGTGAGTATTGTGCACTGCAAAAGGATACTCTAGCAGATTTATGACGGCTGGATCATTATAGCACGATGCGTCAGACCAATCTAGTGAAAATACTGTATAATTTCTCTAGAGAAAAAATTAAGTTGTTTAATTATTTCTTTCTTTCTCTGTGAGTTTTACAATATTTGTATATTATTTGTGTAGTGTGATATGAGTTTGTGACTGAGCTTTTGAAAAATATAGCTGTGTTCTATTACAATTAAAAGGCTTGCTGCAACAGTGGGAGAAACATTCTGTAACAAGGAGTGTTGTACCTCTCGGTGCAACAAAGAATAATTTTGGGGATCGGTCCGCCTGAAGGGTAAGGATCCACGAGGGAACGCGGGGTATGAGCTGGGGCACAATCACTTGACACTGTTCTACGGTTAATTAACTTTATTTCCTCTTTTTGGGTACAAATAATTCCCCGATAATATTATAACTATGTTCCCGTTTCACCATTTAGGTCGTGACTACGTATATGTTCGCGGCTGTCTTACTGGCACCCGGTGTCGTGCAACTTGATCGCGGCGCGTAACGTCGATTTTACTTTCTCAATCGAACTCTGCCGGGCGTACGATTAGGCAGCCCCTTATATAGGATTTTCCTGGTATCCTATTTCCTTCGCGATGGTCCGCGATCGGACCATATTTGGGCATGGAAAGTCAGGTGTCGTCTTCCCATGCGACCTTTGATTTGCGCTCGCTCGCGA
>NW_012054305.1:0-428 GCF_000956235.1 Wasmannia auropunctata | reverse complement strand
GTAAAAAGAGCTTCAAATCTTCTCCTTTCTTGTTCTCATTATTAATATTAATTGAAAATGTTTAAAAAAGTCTGCAGGTGTCATGAATGACGAAGAAGCACATAGCGATCGAAAGTCAAAGGTGATGTCAGATGATCCTGCTTTTTGTGCCCCTGTGCCTCCCACGCGATCTACCCTCGCAAGAATAGATGTATATGTCTCTCTCTCTCTCTCTCTCTCTCTCTCTCTCTCTCGTCGAGGATAAACCTGAGCCAACCATTGACGAGGGGAAGTGAGAGAGAGAATTTAGAGTAGAGCTAAGCACAGCAGCTCGCAGGAGCAGTAATATCGATCGATCCGGAGTGGAGTTCGAGGCTCGACAGGTCTTGGCCTGCCCAGTGCGGGGGCGAAAAAAGAGGGGGAGGGGAGAGCGAGAGAGGGAGAGAGAG
>NW_012054304.1:0-455 GCF_000956235.1 Wasmannia auropunctata | reverse complement strand
ATGGTCGGAATACGTCATGATCGCTTCGCGGAGGCGCACGATTCACTGACTGCGGCGAACGGTGCACCGACTGGAGTTACGTTCCGACGAAGCGCCTGCGCGAATCTTTAGGGCGGTTTGATGAACGGGACAGGGTGATGTACTTTGTGCGAGAGACGCGTGCACGTCTGATCGATAATTGCTGCTCGCGGAAGTGTAGCGTTGATTGACTGTTTGACCGGAGAGAATACGCGGAAATCTCGTATGACAGACGGCGCAGTATTGCTTCTGTCAATTTTCTTTTGCTACTGCGTAAATAATGTGAATTGCGGTACGTAAGATATATTGAAAAAGCATCGGAGTCTTATTTAATTAGATATTTAATGTCTCACATATTTATCTTGACATTTTATCTTTGTTCATATGAATCATTTATTTTTACTTCTGAAAAGGCTTGGATGATATACAAATTTACT
>NW_012054303.1:0-508 GCF_000956235.1 Wasmannia auropunctata | reverse complement strand
AGAGAGAGAGAGAGAGAGAGAGAAGATATATTTTTATTGAGACCTAGGCCCGCTCTCGACAACTCTTAAGGGGCAACATTACTGTGATGGCCGAAAAAAGGCTATTTTCGTGAATTTTTTTTGTGAAAATTAATAAGTTGTATGAACTATTAGCTTTATATATATAAAGCTAATCAAATATATTGCTCAAGTATATTGACAATACGTATATTTAAGATTGTATAAAAAAAACTCATAAATTAATATTAATATTTGTGGCCGCCATGTTCGATGACGTAAACCACCATTGGAAAAACATGGGTGCACGGGAGCTTGTGCTGCGTCTGAACGGGATCTCTGAAATCAAAAATTCTTTTTTCATTTTAAAGTATATGAGTGTAATTTTTGCACGTACGGAATTTTTGAAAAAATAATTTTTAACAAAATGGTATTGTTTTAAAAAAAGAGTTCGCTATTTTACGAGAAAAATCGTTACTTTTTTAAATTGTTTTTCAAAAAATAATAATCC
>NW_012054302.1:0-603 GCF_000956235.1 Wasmannia auropunctata | reverse complement strand
TTCAGTTATAACTAAAAATTCGTCGATAATTTGTAACAAAGTTGCTCTTTCTTGAAATTTGCCTATTTTTAATTTGTAATTTTAATTTTTAATTTACTTAATTTGTAGAAACAAACTTACTCGATTGGGTTATCGTTATTTGGATTCGTGATGTTATCACTATGTCTTGTGAATTTCTGCAGATCTTGCCAGATCCTATGGATAAATTTGTCCTTTGCGGGTGTTGGAAATTCTTGGTGGTCTACGAAAATAGTTATGTATAGTTATTATTTAGTTATTATTCAGTTATAACTAAAAATTCGTCGATAATTTGTAACAAAGTTGCTCTTTCTTGAAATTTGCCTATTTTTAATTTGTAATTTTAATTTTTAATTTACTTAATTTGTAGAAACAAACTTACTCGATTGGGTTATCAATATTTGGATTTGATATGTTCGGTTCATTTACTTCTCTTGAATTTTCTGATGCTATGGAATTTGTTCTTTGCGGTGAAGTTCTTGGTGGTCTACGAAAATGTTATATATAGTTATTATTTAGTTATTATTTAGTTATAACTAAAAATTTGTCGATAAATTGTAACAAAGTTGCTCTTTCTTGAAATTT
>NW_012054301.1:0-452 GCF_000956235.1 Wasmannia auropunctata | reverse complement strand
TTTAATTTTTAATTTACTTAATTTGTAGAAACAAACTTACTCGATTGGGTTATCGTTATTTGGATTCGTTATGTTATCACTTATGTCTTGTGAATTTTCTGCAGATCTTGCAGATCCTATGGATAAATTTGTCCTTTGCGGTGTTGAAATTCTTGGTGGTCTACGAAAATGTTATGTATAGTTATTATTTAGTTATTATTCAGTTATAACTAAAAATTCGTCGATAATTTGTAACAAAGTTGCTCTTTCTTGAAATTTGCCTATTTTTAATTTGTAATTTTAATTTTTAATTTACTTAATTTGTAGAAACAAACTTACTCGATTGGGTTATCGTTATTTGGATTCGTGATGTTATCACTTATGTCTTGTGAATTTTCTGCAGATCTTGCAGATCCTATGGATAAATTTGTCCTTTGCGGTGTTGAAATTCTTGGTGGTCTACGAAAATGTTA
>NW_012054300.1:0-548 GCF_000956235.1 Wasmannia auropunctata | reverse complement strand
TTGCTTAAATAATTGAAAGTTGCCTGAAACGTATATTAATAACAAAGGATGATTTTATCCCTTCAAAACTGAATACAGCACCAACAAAAAATAGTTCAATACTATGGATGAACTGATTTACTTTTATACAAAGTTTCAGATTTTTCTGAATTTTTGTGTTTGCAAACCTCCTTATCAATATGCTTGGCATAAAAATGTAGATATTATGTAGATATTAAACCAGACGAATTTGATACACCAGTCAACTTTTATTTTAAAAAACATTCAAAAGCAACATGCAATATTTGCGGCGATATTGAAATTATAACTTGTGCATGGTGTAAGCAATCTTTTTGCATACAATCATTTTTTTCATGATCATCATATTTGACCACAAATATGATGATTATGAAAATAATGCTATGCAAAAAGATTGCTTACACCATGGTTCACCAAACTGATTAATTTGAACCATAAATATTATATTTACATTATTTGTAATTTTATTAATATTACTTTAATATATCGCTAGTCCGGAGCAATAGAGGCATATCGGAAGAGCACACGTC
>NW_012054299.1:0-361 GCF_000956235.1 Wasmannia auropunctata | reverse complement strand
TTTCGTGCGAACATTTTTCGGATAATATAATTCTTCAAGAGATTGATATCAATTTGCACTCCCGTAATGAAATAATTAAATTGCAATCACTAACCCACAATCAGTTTTCTTCGCCTAGATTTAAAAATCTTTTTCAATATGCTTGGTATAAAAGCGGATATTTAGAAACACATCCCGACAAATTTCAAAATCCTGTAGAATTCTGTTATTTCAAAAATGAAAAAGATATACCCAAATGTAGTATTTGTGGGATGGCCGCTTTTATGCGCTGTGCATGGTGTGGCAAGTATTTTTGTTTTAAACATTTTTATGAAGAATATCATTATTGTACCGATTACAAACCATAATTTTTATAACCAAT
>NW_012054298.1:0-558 GCF_000956235.1 Wasmannia auropunctata | reverse complement strand
TTCAGCAGACGGACGTCTTCTTTCACCACTGTATATAGTTTTGAAAGAATCTACGGGAACATTTGGACCACGGGTGCTAGAAACCCTATTTCGTCCAGTTAATATTTACATCGAAGCTTCAAAATCAGGAAAACTAACGTCTGAACATTTCAAGACTTGGTTCAGCGAAGTCTATCTACCGAATACTGGCCGTAAAAGCATGCTTCTACTCGATTCGTGGACGGGACACTGCCCGAGCCAGCTAGAGCAGTTGATTCCACAAGATAAAGAAGTACAACCATTCCAAAAAAGACGACGAGTATCATTCAACCTTTGGATGTATATGGTTTCCGGATTTGGAAAAATTTTGTGCGAACATTTTCGGATAATATAATTCTTCAAGAGATTGATATCAATTTGCACTCCCGTAATAAAATAATTAAATTGCAATCACTAACCCACAATCAGTTTTCTTCGCCTAGATTTAAAAATTTTTTTTAATATGCTTGGTATAAAAGCGGATATTTAGAAACACATCTCGACAAATTTCAAAATCCTGTAGAATTCTGTTATTTCAAA
>NW_012054297.1:0-427 GCF_000956235.1 Wasmannia auropunctata | reverse complement strand
TAATGCAGACGAGAGTGGCTTCAATCTTGAACTACATTCTGGACGAACATTGGCAAATATAGGACTGAAAAAAGTTGAAGCACTGGTTCAATCGATATCTTCTACAACACATAGTTACACTATAATGCCGATTATTTCAGCAGACGGACGTCTTCTTTCACCACTGTATATAGTTTTGAAAGAATCTACGGGAACATTTGGACCACGGGTGCTAGAAACCCTATTTCGTCCAGTTAATATTTACATCGAAGCTTCAAAATCAGGAAAACTAACGTCTGAACATTTTAAGACTTGGTTCAGCGAAGTCTATCTACCGAAAACTGGCCGTAAAAGCATGCTTCTACTCGATTCGTGGACGGGACACTGCCCGAGCCAGCTAGAGCAGTTGATTCCACAAGATAAAGAAGTACAACCATTCCAAAAAAGA
>NW_012054296.1:0-334 GCF_000956235.1 Wasmannia auropunctata | reverse complement strand
TTGAAGAAATTTATAATGCAGACGAGAGTGGCTTCAATCTTGAACTACATTCTGGACGAACATTGGCAAATATAGGACTGAAAAAAGTTGAAGCACTGGTTCAATCGATATCTTCTACAACACATAGTTACACTATAATGCCGATTATTTCAGCAGACGGACGTCTTCTTTCACCACTGTATATAGTTTTGAAAGAATCTACGGGAACATTTGGACCACGGGTGCTAGAAACCCTATTTCGTCCAGTTAATATTTACATCGAAGCTTCAAAATCAGGAAAACTAACGTCTGAACATTTCAAGACTTGGTTCAGCGAAGTCTATCTACCGAATAA
>NW_012054295.1:0-428 GCF_000956235.1 Wasmannia auropunctata | reverse complement strand
AGTCCATGATGAAATTGTTAATATTTTAAACAATTTTCAAAATATTCATTCGGTGTTGTTATTGGAACATCATTATGAGCTTGATTTTGACGATCCATCAGAACCACATGAACCACAAATTGTAAAATATATTCCAAATGTAGAAGTAGAAGAAGATAATTTTGAACCTGAAGAATGCATTGTTGATAATGAAGGAGGGACGGTCGATTTCAATTATAAAAGAAAAGCTGTGGAGTTTTGGAAAAGCGAAAAAAGACCAGTCGACATTTATCTACTATATAGATACGTTTTCGCAAGGTTAAATCTATACACCAGCTATACAGGTGGGAGGCGAGTGTAAACAGAGGTGGAACAAATGCAGATAAACGCGTTTATTACGCAATATGTTTTGCAAAAGTTTAAAGAAGCTGTTGAAAGAAGATCTATAA
>NW_012054294.1:0-373 GCF_000956235.1 Wasmannia auropunctata | reverse complement strand
TGTTGCTAATGTAATAAATTTGTTAGCAACAACTTTTCATATTGCAAGTATAACACCGACACCTACAATACCTTTGGAAATCGAAGTCCATGATGAAATTGTTAATATTTTAAACAATTTTCAAAATATTCATTCGGTGTTGTTATTGGAACATCATTATGAGCTTGATTTTGACGATCCATCAGAACCACATGAACCACAAATTGTAAAATATATTCCAAATGTAGAAGTAGAAGAAGATAATTTTGAACCTGAAGAATGCATTGTTGATAATGAAGGAGGGACGGTCGATTTCAATTATAAAAGAAAAGCTGTGGAGTTTTGGAAAAGCGAAAAAAGACCAGTCGACATTTATCTACTATATAGATACGTT
>NW_012054293.1:0-412 GCF_000956235.1 Wasmannia auropunctata | reverse complement strand
ACGTTACGCTGTCGGCGCGCATATAACGCGAGTGATCAATTGTGAGATAAAGTCGTTAAGTTAAACTGCTCGACTGTGTAAATCTCTTCAACAACCCATCACGTCGAGTCTCTCCCGTTACACCCTACCACCGGTGTAACACTAGGATTCCCAGTTTTATTTGCAATAGTAGTCATTGACTAGTTAGCTCTATTATTGCTTGATAGATTTGTATTTAAAATGACACCGTTAAATGTTGCTAATGTAATAAATTTGTTAGCAACAACTTTTCATATTGCAAGTATAACACCGACACCTACAATACCTTTGGAAATCGAAGTCCATGATGAAATTGTTAATATTCTAAACAATTTTCAAAATATTCATTCGGTGTTATTGGAACATCATTATGAGCTTGATTTTGACGATCCAT
>NW_012054292.1:0-629 GCF_000956235.1 Wasmannia auropunctata | reverse complement strand
TATATAATCACGGAAGTTTCTTATCGCGCAGATATTGCGAAGCATTTGAATATGTAAATAAGTTTATGTAATCGCGTCTTGTAGTTCATATAAATATGTCCGAGCGAGCTAGTGTTGTAAGTCCCGCCGTGACTTATTTACATTGTAACACTTATTGTTAGTAATAAGCAGGTCGCTGTTACAATCTAATATTGCAACGGTGACCCATAATAATTGAGGACTACCGACGCAGGACTTCGGCAGCCTCAATGCGTGCGTCCTCCAAAAACTGCGGCCGTTGCAATTAAGCAATAATTGCAACTGTTGAGCAGTGCAGTTACGCTGTCGGCGCGCATATAACGCAAGTGATCAATTGTGAGATAAAGTCGTTAAGTTAAACTGCTCGACTGTGTAAATCTCTTCAACAACCCATCACGTCGAGTCTCTCCCGTTACACCCTACCACCGGTGTAACACTAGGATTCCCAGTTTTATTTGCAATAGTAGTCATTGACTAGTTAGCTCTATTATTGCTTGATAGATTTGATTTAAAATGACACCGTTAAATGTTAGCTAATGTAATAAATTTGTTAGCAACAACTTTTCATATTGCAAGTATAACACCGACACCTACAATACCTTTGGAAATCG
>NW_012054291.1:0-445 GCF_000956235.1 Wasmannia auropunctata | reverse complement strand
TTTTTTATCGCGTACGGCTAGACAATGCTTACGAAGCAAAATTTTAATATCGTAAGGTCAAGTCAAATCGATGTAAACAACTTGTCATAGTTTGGGAAAAGCCTGTATATATATATAATCACGGAAGTTTCTTATCGCGCAGATATTGCGAAGCATTTGAATATGTAAATAAGTTTATGTAATCGCGTCTTGTAGTTCATATAAGTATGTCCGAGCGAGCTAGTGTTGTAAGTCCCGCCGTGACTTATTTACATTGTAACACTTATTGTTAGTAATAAGCAGGTCGCTGTTACAATCTAATATTGCAACGGTGACCCATAATAATTGAGGACTGCCGACGCAGGACTTCGGCAGCCTCAATGCGTGCGTCCTCCAAAAACTGCGGCCGTTGCAATTAAGCAATAATTGCAACTGTTGAGCAGTGACAGTTACGCTGTCGGCGCGA
>NW_012054290.1:0-349 GCF_000956235.1 Wasmannia auropunctata | reverse complement strand
TCATTCATATTCTTGTAGCTTATTTCGAGAGCTTTTTAGAACACATAGATAAAATGTTTTTTGATTAAGTAAATCTCGAGTTATAAAGCTTGAAAGTTACAATAGCACCGGCATTAGCATTATCCAAAGTATCCAAAGAACAATGGCTGAAACGTTTTGAATGTTCAGAATTATCATCTTGATAACATGTGTCAAGGTCATGATCATTGGAGATTATTTCTCTTATTTTCATTTTTGAAAATTATTTTTATTTTTGGAAAAAAGAGAAACATTTTTTAATAATCATGACTTTGACACATATGTCAAGCACATAATCCTGAACAACATTCAAAAGATTTCAGCCATTGTT
>NW_012054289.1:0-422 GCF_000956235.1 Wasmannia auropunctata | reverse complement strand
ATAGCTGAGTATCGTAGCTGTGACAGCTGTGTAGCTAACACTGTGATTTTGTGTGCCTATCTCGTTGGAATCATTCATTGAATACCTATACTGAAAAGTACTATTAATGTAATTTATTCGAATTCTAGATATTAGAAAATACGTTAGATATTTAATACGTCAGATATTTTAAAAAATTTCTTGAGTATCTATTGAGGTTAATGCAAAGACTATAACTTTTATATACATATATACATATGTATATACAGGGTGACCCATTTTAACTTAGACAGCCAAATATTTGGAAATTGTGAGGTTTGAGAGAAAAATGTTTTAGACAAAAGTTTTGGGACTTCGAGGGGGACATAAGATGATAACATTGGTTTGACCCTGAGTGGCGTTGTCAAGGTCAGGACAAGGTCACTTTAAATTTTTTAATGGAA
>NW_012054288.1:0-343 GCF_000956235.1 Wasmannia auropunctata | reverse complement strand
TTCTTTGCCTTACTAAATAGATGAATCTACAATATACTAAAAATAATAGACATCGAAAAGATTAGACAGACCCCTACGCAAGGTAGAAAGTATATTAAGTTGAATATTTATTAAATTTTCGCCTTACTAAACAAGTAGCAGCATTAAAGCACGTACTTTCTGTTTCTGCAATAGATATTAGCTAAATAATAGACAGACCCCTATGCAAAGTAGAAAGTATATTAGGTAAGTTGAATATTTATTAAATCTTCGCCTTACTAAACAAGTAGGAGCATTAAAAACNCGTATTTCTGTTTCTGCAATAGATATTGGCTAAATAATAGGCGGGGGAGGAGCGGAGCCC
>NW_012054287.1:0-337 GCF_000956235.1 Wasmannia auropunctata | reverse complement strand
TATCTTTTGCCTTACTAAATAGATGAATCTACAATATACTAAAAATAATAGACATTGAAAAGATTAGACAGACCCCTACGCAAGGTAGAAAGTATATTAAGTTGAATATTTATTAAATTTTCGCCTTACTAAACAAGTAGGAGCATTAAAGCACGTATTTTCTGTTTCTGCAATAGATATTAGCTAAATAATAGACAGACCCCTACGCAAAGTAGAAAGTATATTAGGTAAGTTGAATATTTATTAAATCTTCGCCTTACTAAACAAGTAGGAGCGTTAAAACACGTATTTTCGGTTTCTGCAATAGATATTAGCTAAATAATAGGCGGGGAGAGGG
>NW_012054286.1:0-370 GCF_000956235.1 Wasmannia auropunctata | reverse complement strand
TTACCTTGCGTAGGGGTCTATTTAATCTTTGTCTTACTAAATAGATAAGTCTATAATATTCTAAAAATAATAGATACCGAAAAGATTAAATAAACTTCTACGCAAGGTAGAAATATGTATTAAATCTTTGCCTTACTAAATAGATGAATCTACAATATACTAAAAATAATAGACATCGAAAAGATTAGACAGACCCCTACGCAAGGTAGAAAGTATATTAAGTTGAATATTTATTAAATTTTCGCCTTACTAAACAAGTAGCAGCATTAAAGCACGTACTTTCTGTTTCTGCAATAGATATTAGCTAAATAATAGACAGACCCCTATGCAAAGTAGAAAGTATATTAGGTAAGCTGAATATTTATTAAAT
>NW_012054285.1:0-567 GCF_000956235.1 Wasmannia auropunctata | reverse complement strand
TTTGCTACGAGAGGACTCGGCCTCTTATTGTCTCGCGGAGGACTCGGCCTCACTGTAACTTCGAGAACTCGGTTAACGTTTTCTTATATGCACGCTTCGCTACGAAAATTGTATCTGTCTAGGCCCATCGGGGCTGTCCCTTATATAGGGAAACTCTCGGTGAGCATGGGCCAATCATGAGTCATGCGCGACACATGGTTGGTCCTGCCGCTTTCTCTTTTTTTTTTGTGTTTAAATAAACACGTCGAACGAGACGTCGGTCGCGACGTCGAGCGATACGGCTGGCGCCGAACTCGGCTATTAATCTATTTACTCAAAAGATGTTTTCTTTATGGTTTGTCCGCCGTAATTGCTTACCGCTTCGCTCGGCGACGCGGAATGCATTGAACTGCGTAGTGGGCCCACTAATATATATATGCGCAACAAATATACAAGTACGCAACAGCGTATAATACTACAAGAAAACGAAATTCTTAAGCTTTTTACGATTCGAATTGTCAATAAAAATTTAAATATATATTGTTTCTTCGTTTCTTCGTACATGATACAAGTTTCATGCAACCCTGA
>NW_012054284.1:0-494 GCF_000956235.1 Wasmannia auropunctata | reverse complement strand
ATATACGGGGAAGGTCACTCCACGTATTAGTTTTTAAAAAATGTTTATTAATACTGTGGCTTGGTTTATACACAGAAATATATATGCGAACTCGGTCGCGTTAAGAATATAATGTGAGACGAGAGGACTCGGCCTCTGTGAGAGGACTCGGCCCCTATGCTACGAGAGGACTCGGCCTCTTTGCTACGAGAGGACTCGGCCTCTTTGCTACGAGAGGACTCGGCCTCTTATTGTCTCGCGGAGGACTCGGCCTCACTGTAACTTCGAGAACTCGGTAACGTTTTCTTATATGCACGCTTCGCTACGAAAATTGTATCTGTCTAGGCCCATCGGGGCTGTCCCTTATATAGGGAAACTCTCGGTGAGCATGGGCCAATCATGAGTCATGCGCGACACATGGTTGGTCCTGCCGCTTCTCTTTTTTTTTGTGTTTAAATAAACACGTCGAACGAGACGTCGGTCGCGACGTCGAGCGATACGGCTGGCGCCGAACT
>NW_012054283.1:0-417 GCF_000956235.1 Wasmannia auropunctata | reverse complement strand
CAACAAAAACAATTTGTTTTTACAACTTCAAAATCTATTACATTTATGGTTATAATTAAAATTTGTAATTTTTTATTTCATATTTTTACTTTTGCATAGAATATTACAAATTTCTATGAAGAACAACAATATTCTTCAGTATTCTATGATTAATGAATCCGTGAAAATCTATATAAATTTACTTTCTTAAATTTTCATAAAATACTACAAGTTTCCACAGAAGTTGGGAGAACATTTTTATCACTTGGAGATAAATATTTCTGAACGGTTGTAACATCGCGTATGGATCGTATATACGGGGAAGGTCACTCCACGTATTAGTTTTTAAAAAATGTTTATTAATACTGTGGCTTGGTTTATACACAGAAATATATATGCGAACTCGGTCGCGTTAAGAATATAATGTGAGACGAGAGG
>NW_012054282.1:0-437 GCF_000956235.1 Wasmannia auropunctata | reverse complement strand
ATATATTATTATTTAACTGTATTCTTTAAGGAACTTGATGTGGAATTGCTTCAGCGCTTCAAGCATCGTTTTGATTTTCTCCTTTTGCGGCAATATCGTGGTCCGGAAGTGGTTCGTGCCGGGTATCTGGCCGAAGCCCGAGCCCGGAATCACGCAGATTCCGGTGCTCTCCAGCAGTTTGAACGCGTAGAAGACGTCCGGTTCCTGGCCCTTTGCACGCGCCGCTTCAATCGCCTTCGGTGGCAGCTCGAAGCGTGGGAAAACATACATCGCGCCCATCGGTGGATTCGCCTAAAAAGAAAAAAGGCAGACGTCGTAGTAATATCGTAGCTGCTTTTATGGACTATCTCGCGAAAGAAAAGACAGTCACCTTGTATCCTGGAATACTGTTGAGCGTGTCGACGACAAGCTGCGATCTCTCTGCCAGGGAGCGCAGG
>NW_012054281.1:0-636 GCF_000956235.1 Wasmannia auropunctata | reverse complement strand
GAAAAAACACATTAAACAGATTAGCCAAATAAGTTGTAATATGATCGTGCAACTAAAAGACTCACTTCAAAGATCCAAAAATCGTCAGTTTCGAACATAATCTATAAGAAAATTCTGCTAATCTGGAAATAATTTAATGTCACCCGCGTGCATATCCGAGCACTGAACTGACAACTAACTAGGCGTCATAAATAAATAAAATTAATGCCTTCCCGAGGTAACTAGATACCAGAGAGGCGCGATTTAGCTCGATCAGCGATTCAGCGCCTCTATGTCCACACAACGTGGACATTGAACTACATAGCCAATGTCCACGATTTTGTCGGTAATGTTCACGATTTTTTCATGCTGATCCGTGCTATGTCCACGATTCAGTGGTTGTGTTGAGTGTTCCGTGCTATGTGCAGGAATGCAAGTAGATTTCGTCCTTGAACTAACTAATCTACTCACATTCCTGCACATAGCACGAAACACAACCACTAAATCGTGGACAATAATCTAGTGACTGGCGCAAACAAGAACTTGTCCAAATTTTATTTTCGATTTTTACCCAAAATAATTAATATACAAACAAAATAAAAATAGATGCAAAAATTAGCAAACAAATGGCATATTCGAAATTATTGAAATCGTTAG
>NW_012054280.1:0-1086 GCF_000956235.1 Wasmannia auropunctata | reverse complement strand
TTATAACACGCCTACAATTAAATATCACAAAAATTATTTTAAATTAACAATATATTCAGGCTCCGAGAATTAAAATTTAAAATAAATAATTGTAATGGGCCAGGAGTCAAGCAAGGTCTTTATGCTAATCCGCGTTATATTCATAAAAAAATTACATTAATGCTACCAGACGATCATTTCGGCTTTACATCAAGCCCTTTTCAGTGGTCTTTTATAAGATATTATATACGTGTCGCTTCACCTTCATGTGTTACATACATAATTGTCCGATTTACTCGTATTACATTTTTAAATATTTTGTTAGGATAGATATTAATATCAACACATATATATGCAATTAGTCCTGTTATGTTGGATGATTTATAATTGTGTAATGCAACTGAAGAATTAAGAACATTTAATATTGAACAACTTTAAATAAATATTTTAAATGAACTATTCAAATATTAAGCCGTTTTAAAAAAAAATACTTCATGAAATACGAGACATCTTTACTATATGTCTTATCAAGAAAGCAATTATAACGACGTTTTAAGAAACGAAACATGCGCAAACGCTTTTATCTGTAATTGATGAAAATTGCAAAAGTACGGAGAACTTTTAAGATAAAGCATGATAAAAAATACCAATTTTATATTTTTCTGATAAATTCTTGAAGAAGAACTAAAAAGAGAACTACAAGAACTACAGTTAAAAAAAATTTAAATAAGCGTTTGTCTGAAAACTTTATACGTGTTTTTAAAAAATCTATTAAACTAAATCTAAGAATAAGTGCGTTTTAAGACTAATATTATAATTAAGTTTATTATAAAGTATAAATTATTTATGTTGAAGTTAAAATATCTTAAATAATATTAATTTAGAATAAATTTGTTTAAATAAATTTTGATAACTGTCAGACGCATTAAATTTGAGAATAATTAAAGGATACAAACATCATTATTCAACTGCAAACATGAACTTGTACAATTAGCTTATAATGCAACATTAAAGTCTAACTATTTATTTGTGCAAATATTGAAAAATATTTGTAGTTAAATTCAGTTAAATTTGAATAAGTTGACAATTTTCCGTAATTTTCAAACA
>NW_012054279.1:0-360 GCF_000956235.1 Wasmannia auropunctata | reverse complement strand
TATATTGTTGATATTAATGACATTTACATGCTTGTGATATTGATATTTTCATGTATTGTTTGCTCTTTCTCGGATCGACGGACAAGAGCCGGTGACATGCCGAAACGTTATTGGTCAACGTCAGATTTTTGCGACAACGGTCGTCGACTTCGTCGGTTTTGAGAAATCGGCCGTAGGATCTGACGTCTCGCGACGGGCACGAATAAAAGTCATATTTAGCTCACTCACGAATTATATTTCATTTCTTCAATTCTTATAACACGCTTACAATTAAATATCACAAAAATTATTTTAAATTGAACAATATATTCAGGCTCCGAGAATTAAAATTTAAAATAAATAATTGTAATGGACCAGGAG
>NW_012054278.1:0-440 GCF_000956235.1 Wasmannia auropunctata | reverse complement strand
TTCACCCATCCAAGCTATGTACCTAGTCCAGCGCTGCTTAACCTTCCTGATCGTTCGGGAACTGTTGCTTCGTGATGATCTATAAACATTTATTGGTAACAAATATATACCGCAGTGATACATCTGTTAAATAGAAGTTGTCAAGAAGATTGAATACATATAGTTAAAATATATTTCATTCGTAAATATAAAATTTACATGTATTAAAGTACAAAATATAATATTTTGACTAACTTTTTTGTTCTCTTTGATATGCGCGCGTTAGACAAGCGTACGTATCACTTTCCGTAGCTTATTAATTGAGTTATTTCTGAGATCATACACGCGCGAAAGAAAACGGAATGCTACTTTACGAGATATTATTGTGTTGATCTTATTGTCAGTTGTACAGATGATCGTAGTACAATCATGAAAACGGAAAACGAGAATATCATGCAGTG
>NW_012054277.1:0-446 GCF_000956235.1 Wasmannia auropunctata | reverse complement strand
GTAAACCTTAACATCACAGGAATATTCTGAGAACAATCTGAGAGCAAAATTTTATTAATTAGCATTATATACCAGAAAATAAAAGAAAATACACACGACAAAATTATGATTAAAAAAATAGGTTTGGAAACTAATTTTAGTTTATATTTCTAAGCGGTCACCCATCCAAGCTAAGTACCTAGTCCAGCGCTGCTTAACCTTCCTGATCGTTCGGGAACTGTTGCTTCGTGATGATCTATAAACATTTATTGGTAACAAATATATACCGCAGTGATACATCTGTTAAATAGAAGTTGTCAAGAAGATTGAATACATATAGTTAAAATATATTTCATTCGTAAATATAAAATTTACATGTATTAAAGTACAAAATATAATATTTTGACTAACTTTTTTGTTCTCTTTGATATGCACGCGTTAGACAAGCGTACGTATCACTTTCCGTA
>NW_012054276.1:0-425 GCF_000956235.1 Wasmannia auropunctata | reverse complement strand
AGTAAATATTGCAATACAATGTTGCAGCAACATTAAAATATAATGTAAACCTTAACAGCACAGGAATATTCGCGAGAACAATCGCAAAATTTTATTAATTAGCATTATATACCAGAAAATAAAAGAAAATACACACGACAAAATTATGATTAAAAAAATAGGTTTGGAAACTAATTTTAGTTTGTATTTCTAAGCGGTCACCCATCCAAGCTATGTACCTAGTCCAGCGCTGCTTAACCTTCCTGATCGTTCGGGAACTGTTGCTTCGTGATGATCTATAAACATTTATTGGTAACAAATATATACCGCAGTGATACATCTGTTGAATAGAAGTTGTCAAGAAGATTGAATACATATAGTTAAAATATATTTCATTCGTAAATATAAAATTTATATGTATTAAAGTACAAAATATAATATTTTGA
>NW_012054275.1:0-574 GCF_000956235.1 Wasmannia auropunctata | reverse complement strand
AGGGGGTGGTGGTAAAGATATATATATTATTTCTCATATTTTTATGCATCAAAAATTTATTAAAAACTAAAAGTTTTTGGTATCTTTCTGGAAAACAAGCTTGGGGTATTACATGCATTATTGTAATATAAATTTCCCTGTGCATACAGCACAGAACGATTGCAGCAAAATTGTAGCAATCTTTCCTTGCAAGATTGTAATGTTGCTGCAACGTTGCAAAATGTTGCTGCAACGTTGTTACAACATTGCAACAACGGTAAAATGTCCGCCTTTAGAAATATTGCAATACAATGTTGCAGCAACATTAAAATATAATGTAAACCTTAACAGCACAGGAATATTCTGAGAACAATCGCAAAATTTTATTAATTAGCATTATATACCAGAAAATAAAAGAAAATACACACGACAAAATTATGATTAAAAAAATAGGTTTGGAAACTAATTTTAGTTTATATTTCTAAGCGGTCACCCATCCAAGCTATGTACCTAGTCCAGCGCTGCTTAACCTTTCTGATCGTTCGGGAACTGTTGCTTCGTGATGATCTATAAACATTTATTGGTAACAAATATA
>NW_012054274.1:0-1075 GCF_000956235.1 Wasmannia auropunctata | reverse complement strand
TACATTATCTGATATGTGAACTGTTAAAATAATTTTTCTGTAAAACAATATATTCTCATAGATTTCCAAAAGACCCCACAAGATATAATATATAGGTAAATTTTATAAATAAAGACAGCAAGTGGAAACCGAAATAAATTACTGTCAAACGTTCAATTTTATCTAAGACAGTTTCAATAAAAGTTCTCTCAGAGTGACCCGTTTCAAACCACATGCGATCCCAAGTATTCGCGTAAAACGGTTGAAATATGTGAGTTAATAGAATGAAATGTTGTGACTATTCTTGCGGTTCCGAAAGCTAAAAAACATGTAACTCAGCTCGCTTTAGACTAATTAAATTTTCATAGTAATAAATCCACTCGAATTTACCGCTCTACTTCAATATCCGGGTGCGATCATATTGGTCAACCGTCTTAGATGAAACCCCCACCACCGATATGCTCTCTCCAGTCCTCCATGGTTTGGACGAACATTTTTATGTTATTGGGAGATTAATTGTATGTTTATTAATCTCCGGCTAATGTTATCATCTTACAGTTTTAAGTTATGATAACCTTACTAGGATGTTCATGTGCTGTGAGGGTATCGTCTTACATTTTATTGGATCCAACCCAAAACAAAAGTTGCGCGGCGATACCTGCGCGAAGACTCAGTTTTTCGTTGAGTAGACCTACTAGTTATACTGTGACAGAACGTAGAGTTGCGGGGGGAGCTAGTGCGGGACAATGCGACGAAGTAAACATCCGCCTAAATTTGATTGGTTGTTGGTTTGCGCAAGCGCAATGATATTATTTCTCGTATCGGTGTCATAACAATAGTTAAAAATAATCCAAATTATTAAAAATGGTACAGTATTATGTGCCAAAATGTAAAAATCGAACAGACAGCCAAAATTGGAAGAAACAACAGAATTTTAACAAGGTTACATTTCACAGGTAAGGTAAAATTACATATTAACTGAAAGCAGTGGTGTAGTCCTAAAAATAAAAGCGCCCTGGCGGTACTTGAAACGTAATAACAGAGAAGGGGGTGGTGGTAAAGATATATATATTATTTCTCATATTTTTATGCATCA
>NW_012054273.1:0-362 GCF_000956235.1 Wasmannia auropunctata | reverse complement strand
TCTATAGTACAAGCTTTTGATTGGCTTTTGATCGAGCATGGAACTATGGAAGACTTTATTTCACATGTTAAGAGGTTACGTGACTCGTGAGATTGTTATAATTATATTGTGGCTATTATGCAAATATATTTCTATATATATAATTAAAAAATGGTTAGCTGTATTTTATGTGGTTTTTCCAAAGCAAAAAATTGTGGAGTTACTTTTCATATGTATCTGTTATTATTATTACATTATCTGATATGTAAACTGTTAAAATAATTTTTCTGTAAAACAATATATTCTTATAGATTTCCAAAAGACCCCACAAGATATAATATATAGGTAAATTTTATAAATAAAGGCAGCAAGTGGAAACCGAA
>NW_012054272.1:0-311 GCF_000956235.1 Wasmannia auropunctata | reverse complement strand
CATGGAGGACTAGAGAGAGCATATCGGTGGTGGGGGTAAGAAATTTGTAATCGGAAATGACATCACCAGTCAACCATCTAACGCACTGTTTAGCCGCAAACGGCGCTATAGTACAAGCTTTTGATTGGCTTTTGATCGAGCATGGAACTATGGAAGACTTTATTTCACATGTTAAGAGGTTACGTGACTCGTGAGATTGTTATAATTATATTGTGGCTATTATGCAAATATATTTCTATATATATAATTAAAAAATGGTTAGCTATATTTTATAGTGGTTTTCCAAAGCAAAAAATTGTGGAGTTACTTTT
>NW_012054271.1:0-341 GCF_000956235.1 Wasmannia auropunctata | reverse complement strand
ACGTACGACGGATCACACACCACGTGGCGTCGCGATAATTCGAAGTACTGCCGACATTCGGCACGCTAACACGCAATAATTCGGACACTCAATAACGCGAAAGAAACACAAAATAACAGGTAGTTAACGCACAAGTGACCCGGCAGTGGCAAGGCGAGCGCAAAATACTCTACTCGATTCGCGTAACTCTATGCCGGGCGGGTGGCGCACATGGACTCTACACACGAACATACGATTACGCGGACAACGAAACTGCAATAGCGCGATCCGTCCGACGATGAAACCGGCGGCTGACAATGGTAATCTCTAACGTTCGTCTCACCAAGAGTGGCAGCTACGGA
>NW_012054270.1:0-302 GCF_000956235.1 Wasmannia auropunctata | reverse complement strand
TATTAAAAAAAATTTTTTAAAGCAATAATAAAAATTTTAAAATAATTGTAATATTGCTTACATAATTTTGATATTTGTTAAACTATTTTAATGTTTCTTAAACAATATTAACACTTTATAAAGATTTTTTATTATTTTTAAATAATTTGCACATGTTTTCAACAATTTTTAAATTATTATAACAAATTTATCATGTATTTTAAACATTTTGGATTAATTAATTAAATTAAATGCAAACTAGAGTAATAAGAAACACGTTATGACACGATGCAAGTGTCTGAAGTGCCTCGCGCCAGTCTCGA
>NW_012054269.1:0-460 GCF_000956235.1 Wasmannia auropunctata | reverse complement strand
GATTATATCACCCTCGGCCTCAATTCCCCTACGCGCTAATTCCTCTCGCAATGACTCTAAGGGTAGCTTATAAATCCACCCGAAACGCGAACCTTCCTCTGACATCTTGCTGACTCACGCAAACACGGTGGCCTAAATATTTTCGATAATACTTCCGGCGTACAACCAGCGAGAAACAAGGGTACTCGGTACGAAATTCAAACACGTCGGCTTGCTGCGTGCTTTCCTCTCCCGGTCGCTTCACGGTCACGGTACAGCACGATGCGGCACGTGAAACAAACAAGTATTCGCGAAAACAGAATTTGAAACGACCGATACTCGCAATGACAACGCGTGAAACGTCCAACGCGAAAATACAGAAAAACTCAGGAATGTGTTAAGTAAACACGCGCGCGACGCACGGATGTAGCGGGCGCGTGACGACACTCGAAACCGAATAATTTCTCGCGACACTAATTTA
>NW_012054268.1:0-561 GCF_000956235.1 Wasmannia auropunctata | reverse complement strand
TCCGGCAGCAAATAAACAGTAAGTTCTCGCTGGACGCCCTCTAACGCTAACGATACTCGAACCTTTTCGGATATCTCGGTAACCTGCCCGTTCGCGGTACGTATACGAAACCCTTTCGCGGATCGCGTCGGAAGTCCGATCTGACGTACGATCTCAATTCCCTTATTACCCAGAATGGTTCGGCTTGACCCGGAGTCAACTAAAGCCATTAGCGGATATTCTCCGATGAAAATGCGGAAATATCGCAATGGCGGCAACATCGATACGTGAAAGGCTACCGGTAATTCCTCTAAATCTGTAGTAACCTTACGGGTCTCGACGGGATTCGCGGGAGCCGCTCTGACCCGCGCGGGCGACTCGCTTAAGCGTTTCCCGAACACGTCGGGCACGTCTTCACCGTGACTTCCGATTTTCCACAGCGATAGCAATAAATACGACGTTCTTCCCCGCACTCGCGCGCGATATGTCCTATTTTCTGGCAATTCCAGCATTTCGTGGTGCTAGTGCCAGCGGCGATCGGAGCGGCCGTATTTAACGGAGGATCTCGGCTCGCGATTGTAT
>NW_012054267.1:0-968 GCF_000956235.1 Wasmannia auropunctata | reverse complement strand
GTATATACGGTAGTTCGTATATACGGTAGGGATTTTCCACGAAGACAGGAAAAGAGAATTTGGCTAGCGGGATTGTGGGTGGATTAGGTGGAAACCCTTTAGCAAATTACTTTTATTCGTCCGCGTGAAATGAGCCTGAAGTTTCAGGAACGGCCCGGTATTTTCTTCTCTCGCCTCTACGAGCGCTACCCAAAAGATACTCGTGAAAAGCATTCATCATCTTAAATATCTTCTCGACTTAATAGCAGCTACAGCAATTGAGAATTTTCTTTACAGTTTTCTTTATTTTGCACCAAATCTCGTGATACATAAATTTACTTGAAACAGCTTTATATGTACATATATTTACAAAAAATAATGATAAATACAAAATTATTTAACTTTTATTTTTTAGTAGAAGCAACATTAACGTGTTGATCAAATATTAATAATAAAATAAATTAAGAAAAAGAAACCATAAAAGCATTTTCTAAGTTAATAAAAAAGTAAATGCTCTTGAAAAAGGAGAAACTATTATTGCAACACACACACACACACACACACACACACACACACACACACACATATGAGATACTTTGAATGGTGTGTCACGAGCCAGACGATTTGACCTCAGATTCAAGGTTAGCTTACTTACGAAGGTCACAAGCTAACGCAAAAATGGAATATTCAATAACAAGGTTTCATAGTAATATTCTTGATGAGTAGATTTTTGTAATAACTTTCTTGTTTATAAAATAAACGTTATACGACAATTGATATAGTTCTTATTATTGATTATACTTGCAAGCAGCAAGAAACATTTTGTACTTAAGTTAAAAATGGTTGTTAAAACTTTTATGTTAAATATTTAACATATTTGAGTGTTTTTATAATTTAACATAATGTAATTATCTAATATAAATTATGTAATTATAATGTATAAAATATTGAATTTAATTTATATTTAATATTTTTTAGTGTTAAAATAA
>NW_012054266.1:0-431 GCF_000956235.1 Wasmannia auropunctata | reverse complement strand
ATGTTACAAGCTAATAACTCTAAAAGAATATTTGTCGTTGACCTTAGAAATGTTTAGAGTTAGATAAAATTTTGTAAAAAGAATTAGTAAATGTTTAAATGTAAACGGACAATAGTTCGAACATTTAGTAAAATAAAAAAGAACAGAAAAACCTTGAAACCATTTACTTAATTTATGCTTTTATTATTAATTTAAATGTACTCTATTTTAAAATTTAAATGCTTATAACTTTTAATAAAAGCATTTTTCAAAAAAATGTTTCAGATAAAATTTATTTATTTTTTTCTCGCGTAGAATCTAAATATGCAACATTTTACAAGGGGGTTTCATTAAAATTTTGAAGTTACTCTCCCGCCCTTTAAGGCCTTATGTCCGCGATACTCGAAATCCAAGTTTTCGGAACCAAAAACTGTGTAGCCAATCAACTTGTA
>NW_012054265.1:0-565 GCF_000956235.1 Wasmannia auropunctata | reverse complement strand
TCCTGTAAAAAGGTTTTTAGAGTCAATCAAACAGAGGTTACAGTCTGCTTGTTCTGAAAAATTACTTGAGGCCATAGAAAATGACAATCTTTTAGCAGTCAAGAAATACAGCAAAAGGGAAGTTGTCAACTTCAAAGATACCGATGGAAGAACATCGTTACACTATGCCGTTAACAATGGTAACATAGGTATTATAGGCACCTTATTACAAAATGGAGCTGAAGTTGCTCAAATTACTAACAAGGGCAATACGCCATTACATATAGCTTCTTCCAAAGGTTACAGAAAAGTTGTTGAAGTTTTATTACAATTTGTAAATCATGATAAATTAAATGACTTTATTGATGCTAGAACAGCTTCTAGTGGTACTACATCACTTCATGTTGCGGCTAAAAATGGCTTCTTAGAAGTTGTAAAATCTTTATTACAACATGGTGCAACTTACAACATTGAGAATAAAGAAGGCAAAACACCTATTAATCTTTCCAAGAATCAGAAAGTTGCTAACTTCCTGAAATTAGTTGAAGAATTGTTTAAAGATACAAAAAAGGTAATATTAAAATTA
>NW_012054264.1:0-667 GCF_000956235.1 Wasmannia auropunctata | reverse complement strand
CATTCTTTTATGACATATGAAATAAATATACAGGGTGTCCCGAAATTCGCGAATCAAAATATCATAGCAAGAAAGTCTTCGAAAAATTAAGTAAAAAAGTTATTTGTAAATTTTTATTTTAAACAATAGTTTTTGAAATATAATGGTTTAGCCAATTATACATAGATTAGTACTCGCGTGAAGTGCGCGATCACGAACACTACGACGCGCTCACGGATATGTTTTCGTTTAATCGTAATCTATAATTGGCTAAATTTAAACTCTTATATCTCAAAAACTACTGCTTAATGAGGTAGTCTAGCGGATCGGAAAAATCAATTTTTTTGTTTTTACATATTTTGCAAGTATTTGATATGGAAAATATGTCTGCAAAAGGATTTAGCCCGATTCACAAAATTAACCAAGTTAAAGGCCGGTACTCGTAATCGATTCTTATATTTGAGATCGTTTTAAGTATAGTCTTAAGATGATACAAGTCAATAACAGAGCCGTATTAGCATCTTAAGACATTACTTAAGACGGCTTTGAAATAAAAATCGACTTATGAATATCGACTATAGCACTTGAGAGAGTGGTCTCAATCTATGTAATCATGTACAAAAAATTTTAAACCCGTTTTTTTCGAAACCATGTTTTTCAAATTAGTACCCATAAATCTCGAAGAGCA
>NW_012054263.1:0-414 GCF_000956235.1 Wasmannia auropunctata | reverse complement strand
TAACACGACTTACTTAAAATGAAAAATATAAAATAGATTCCAAAAACATATTTAAAATATTAAATATAAAATAGATCAGAAGAAGCTATTTAAAATAATAAATACTAAATAACTCTTTTACTTTTTGTTATTTAAAATACATATTTGAAATAATGTTATTTTAAATACGACCGACCCCTGCCTTTCAGTTTGGAAAATAGAGCCTTGAAAAAAATGTAATTTTCGATTTTGAATTGACATATAGAGGCAAGTGAAGAAGGTGGAGCCGGTCGAGTTGCGTTAGTCTTATCTTATAAATTTTTTTTCGCGTGTGCGTGCGGCCTGTGGACAGGTGCAACCAAATGTTTTCTCTCTGCACTGGCGGCAGTGGGAGTATCGCCATCAAGCGCGCGATGAGACCTAACTTTTGGATGG
>NW_012054262.1:0-357 GCF_000956235.1 Wasmannia auropunctata | reverse complement strand
GATCAGAAGAAATTATTTAAAATATAAATACTAAATAATTCTTTTACTTTTTTTTAAATTTAAAATACATATTTTTAAATAATGTTTTAAAATTTTTTTAAATACGACCCTTGATTAAGCCTAAATCGGTAAAGTAACTAATATAACCTATTTAAAAAAACAAATATAAAATAAATTCCAGAAACACGACTTATTTAAAATGAAAAATATAAAATAGATTCCAAAAACATATTTAAAATATTAAATATAAAATAGATCAGAAGAAGCTATTTAAAATAATAAATACTAAATAACTCTTTTACTTTTTGTTATTTAAAATACATATTTTAAATAATATTATTTTAAATACGACCGACC
>NW_012054261.1:0-309 GCF_000956235.1 Wasmannia auropunctata | reverse complement strand
CTCGAATGGCCCATCGAGCAATATTAACATCATGAACAGTGACTCCTCTTTCTAAACTTTCTGGAAATTTATTTAATGTGAACGATGAAATTAATTTCAGCTTCTCCAGTCTATTTCCACCTCTCCTTATTTATTCTTTCCATCTTCGTAACTGGAGTAGTGATGTTACTTTTCGAAACATATGTTTTACGTTTTGAAGCGACTTTGGTCTAGCCGTACCGTCAGGTTTCCAAAATTCTACGGCTCTTCTTTTATATTCGATTGGTATATCATCATTTATACATACCATTTCTTTAACATCATACGATT
>NW_012054260.1:0-367 GCF_000956235.1 Wasmannia auropunctata | reverse complement strand
ATTATATATATTTTCTAATCCATACCGCGTAATATGATATTTAACATTTTCGATAAACCTATTGCTTTCTGTTTGCAAATGTTCTTTCGATTGAATAGTTTTTTTTGTTATAACTTTTGTGATTTTTCGGGATATAATTCTGTGAATTCTTTTAAATTTTCTTACCCAACGATGTGATGCTTTAAATTCTGGAACGGAGAAAAGTTCCGCTTCCGCTCGAATGGCCCATCGAGCAATATTAATATCATGAACAGTGACTCCTCTTTCTAAACTTTCTTGAAATTTATTTAATGTGAACGATGAAATTAATTTCAGCTTCTCCAGTCTATTTCCACCTCTCCTTATTTGTTCCTTCCATCTTCGTAAC
>NW_012054259.1:0-404 GCF_000956235.1 Wasmannia auropunctata | reverse complement strand
TTTGACGTTAATTTTTCCAGATTTTAGAAGCCATGACATAAATATTGTCATGTTTAAACATTGTTTCTTGAACTCTGGGACCAAATGTTCCAGTAGGTTCTTTCAAAACAATGAAAAGTGGAGACAGTAGTCTACCATCTCCTGAAATAGTTGATTGTATCGTATAACTATGTGTAGTTGCCGATACCGATTGTACTATACATTCTACTTTTTTTGTGCCTTGAATTGCTAAACAACGACCAGCATGAAGTTCTAATTGAAACCCACTTTGATCAGAATTATATATATTTTCTAATCCATACCGCGTAATATGATATTTAACATTTTCGATAAACCTATTGCTTTCTGTTTGCAAATGTTCTTTCGATTGAATAGTTTTTTTTGTTATAACTTTTGTGATTTTT
>NW_012054258.1:0-530 GCF_000956235.1 Wasmannia auropunctata | reverse complement strand
CTTTTAGAGTAACAATAATATAATACATTAATATAATATAATAACAATAATATAATGAAGTTATATTAATAAAATTACAAATAATGTAAATATAATATTTATGGTTCAAACTGATTACAAATATGATGATCATGAAAAAAATGTTGTATGCAAAGAGATTGCTTACACCATGCACAAGTTATAATAGCAATATTGCCGCAAATATCGCATGTTACTTTGGAATGTTTTTTAAAACAAAAATTGACTGGTGTATCAAATTCATCTGGTTTAATATCTACATAACCACTTTTATGCCAAGCATACTGAAATAAATTTTGAAATCTTGGAGATGAAAATTGAAAATGTGTCAATGATTGTAGTTTTAAAATAGAATCTCTTGAATGAAGTTTAATTTCTAAATCTAGAAGCATGACCATATCCGAAAAATGTTTTATAAAATTTTTCCATAATCTAAAACCGTATACATCTAACGGTTGTATCTGATCTGTTGTTCCAGCTGGTATAGTTAAAGTAACAAAATTTTCTACTGA
>NW_012054257.1:0-308 GCF_000956235.1 Wasmannia auropunctata | reverse complement strand
TTACATCTTTAATTTTTAGTATAAATAAACAACTTATAGTATAAATAAAACAGTAAAATCACAAAATTGTGTTAAGAATATTGTTTATTATTATTATTATTGACTTTTAGAGTAACAATAATATAATACATTAATATAATATAATAACAATAATATAATGAAGTGATATTAATAAAATTACAAATAATGTAAATATAATATTTATGGTTCAAACTGATTACAAATATGATGATCATAAAAAAATGTTGTATGCAAAGAGATTGCTTACACCATGCACAAGTTATAATAGCAATATTGCCGCAAATATA
>NW_012054256.1:0-403 GCF_000956235.1 Wasmannia auropunctata | reverse complement strand
TTTTACATAAAAAAAACGAAATTGCAGAAAGGAAAAAAGAAGAAATAAGGAGAAAATTAATTAAATTTTTACTATTAACATTATTTAATTATACATAATATGAAGTGAATACATCTTTAATTTATAGTATAAATCAACAATTTATAGTATAAATAAAACAGTAAAATCACAAAATTGTGTTAAGAATATTGTTTATTATTATTATTATTGACTTTTAGAGTAACAATAATATAATACATTAATATAATATAATAACAATAATATAATGAAGTGATATTAATAAAATTACAAATAATGGAAATATAATATTTATGGTTCAAACTGATTACAAATATGATGATCATAAAAAAAATGTTGTATGCAAAGAGAATTGCTTACACCATGCACAAGTTATAATAGCAAT
>NW_012054255.1:0-346 GCF_000956235.1 Wasmannia auropunctata | reverse complement strand
ATTACTGCGCGTGCCGACAGCGTAACGCTATGCGTTAATGATTGATGTGAACTCCGCAGTGGTCCGCTGGACGACGGGTTATATCCCATCTCAAGTGGGCCACTGCACTGCTTAGTCGTTGCAATTATTGCAACGACGGCAGTTTTTGGAGGACGCGTGCATTGAGGGCGCCGAAGTCCTGCGTCGGCGTCCTCAATAATTATGGGTCATTGTTGCAATAATAGATTGCAACAGTGACCTGCTTATTTCTAAGTGTGACGTTGTAAGTACGTCAAAGCGAGACTTACAACAAAATAATGATATAAAAATATACGAAATTTGTAATTATCATAACATTTAATTTTAA
>NW_012054254.1:0-568 GCF_000956235.1 Wasmannia auropunctata | reverse complement strand
TTTTTCTTTCGCCTTTTGCAATACCGGCTTCTAATGTGCTACGGCTTGCTTTCAATCGGCGTATACGGCGGATCAGCGGCAATATATGTCACGCTGATTATGCTTTGTCTATGGTCGTGCCAGTAGACAGGTTTTTTAGTATCTGTTTCAAACTTACAGATTTTGTTGCTTGTCGGCTTCGTGAGTCTCTTCCCTGGGATCGCTCCTGCAATCCCACTTCTGACACCAATGTTACACCGTGGCTGGGGTGTAACGTGGGAAGGACTCGGTTTTGGTGGTTGTAGAATTGATGCACAGTATCTTGTTTAATACAAACACTATATTTACGTGTTACTTACAGATTGAATAACTGCGCGTGCCGACAGCGTAACGCTATGCGTTAATGATTGATGTGAACTCCCCAGTGGTCCGCTGGACGACGGGTTATATCCCATTTCAAGTGGGCCACTGCACTGCTTAGTCGTTGCAATTATTGCAACGACGGCAGTTTTTGGAGGACGCGTGCATTGAGGGCGCCGAAGTCCTGCGTCGGCGTCCTCAATAATTATGGGTCATTGTTGCAATAATA
>NW_012054253.1:0-561 GCF_000956235.1 Wasmannia auropunctata | reverse complement strand
TATCCCCTGTGTGCCTTGTCGACTCAGTCATACATTATACGAAGTTATACGATTGTCGATGGTCAGGTCCGTGGCACCTCTAAAGCTGCTACGGCGTTGTCCACCCGTGAAATTGGCAGTAGATGTTCCGGATCTCTCCTCCAGTGTATTTTTTGTGCGACGCGGGAGTTCGTGCAATTCTTCGATTGCGCGTCTTAATTCCGTCCGTTTTTCTTTCGCCTTTTGCAATACCGGCTTCTAATGTGCTACGGCTTGCTTTCAATCGGCGTATACGGCGGATCAGCGGCAATATATGTCACGCTGATTATGCTTTGTCTATGGTCGTGCCAGTAGACAGGTTTTTTAGTATCTGTTTCAAACTTACAGATTTTGTTGCTTGTCGGCTTCGTGAGTCTCTTCCCTGGGATCGCTCCTGCAATCCCACTTCTGACACCAATGTTACACCGTGGGTGGGTGTAACGTGGGAAGGACTCGGTTTTGGTGGTTGTAGAATTGATGCACAGTATCTTGTTTAATACAAACNCTATATTTGACGTGTTACTACAGATTGAATGACTGCGC
>NW_012054252.1:0-1263 GCF_000956235.1 Wasmannia auropunctata | reverse complement strand
CCAACGTTGGAACGATTTCTTACGAGACGCTCTCGTCTGCTGCACCGCGAGGAAGAGCGATCGTACGGAAGAGAAAAAAACGCGAGAACCCTCCTTCTTGTCGCGCGCCACGAGAGCGCTCGAGAGCTCAAACCGAACGAACCGACGAACAATCTCGTCCCGATCCCCGAGGCGTCGCCGTTCGCCGCGCGTACCCGAGCTACGTGGATCGCGTGGACGCGGGAGAGTCGCGGCGCGCTCGATGGGATCCCCACGATCGCGCGTTTTCGCGGGGCCGTTTTCGCGAGGCGCCGAAACGGGCGTCCCGCGGCGCGATCGCGGATCTCCCGTTCGCGCGAATCCCGCTAGCGGCGTCGTCCCGTCTCGAGTGGGCCGGCGCCGCGTCGCGAGAGGCGTCCCGCTTCGTTTTCCTCCCTCCTCGATCTCGCCTCGCGACGAGGCGCGCGATCGGAAACGTCCGCGCCGAGGGCGGAAGAAAAACGTTCGGTCGAGAGTAGCGTGGACGGGCAGCGCGCTGGAACGTCGCGCGGGGCTCGCTCGCTCGCTCCCGCTGGTCGCTCGCTCGCTCGCGGTTCGCGCGCCGGTTTCGCGACTCCCGTACGTTTTTTTTCATTTCGGAGGAGCGTCGACGGGGGGAGCGACCGCGCAAAAAAATAGAGACGAAAAATCCGGATATCTCGACGCGATACGTGGATGGAGCCTAGCGATCGGCGCGAGCGATCGCCGCGCAGCGTCGCGACGACGCGCGATCGCGCCCTGGGCGCGTTTCGGCGAGGGAGGGAGCGAGCGACGAGCGAGCGACCGACCGAGCGAGCTACCCGCGCGCGCCGATCGCGGCGATCGCGACGTTCGATCGTTCCACGGTGTCGCGATCGAGAGCGCTACGCGCGCGCGTTCCCTACCGTTCGTTCGTTTTTTTTTTCGAAAATATACGAGCGTCGACGAGCCGCTCCGCGGGCTGGACTCCACCGTTCGTTCGAGAGAGAGAGAGAGTAGCGTAGACACGGGTAGCGCTCGGGACGCCGCGCGGGGCTCGCTCGCTCGCTGGTCGCTCGCTCGCTCGCGGTTCGCTGGTCCCGCGACTCCCGTACGTTTTTTTCATTTCGGAGGAGCGTCGACGGGGGGAGCGACCGCGAAAAACGATAGAGACAAAATTCCGGATACCTCGGACGAGACGCGATACGTGGATGGTAGAAGAAGAGCCACGCGACACGATCGGCGTGGACGACTTTGTACGCTACTAATGGGGGGGGGAAACAGCGT
>NW_012054251.1:0-581 GCF_000956235.1 Wasmannia auropunctata | reverse complement strand
AAGTACTCGTACGCCAGAACATTCTTGAGTCGACGTTCCGACAGTTGCCCACACAGGAACTCGAACCAACCGTCGCTCTCGTCGCGCGCTCTCTCGCGAAGCGACTCGTACACCCTTCGTCTCGCGCGGCGAGGCCACACGAACACGGCATCTCGGTCGACCGCGACTCCCTGTCTCGCCGCGCGTTCGCCGGTTCCGCGCACACCCAGCTCCCGGTCGCGCAGAAATCGCACCGGCGACACCAGGCGCTCGTCGTCGGCCGGATCGTCGCGGAGGACGCGAGCGACGTCCTCCACCTCGTCGACCGCGAACTCGTCTAACGTGCGATCCTCCACCTCGTCACCCGCGATCTCCTCGAACATGACTCCTCGAAAAAAACGAACGAACGGTTTGCCCAACGTTGGAACGATTTCTTACGAGACGCTCTCGTCTGCTGCACCGCGAGGAAGAGCGATCGTACGGAAGAGAAAAAAACGCGAGAACCCTCCTTCTTGTCGCGCGCCACGAGAGCGCTCGAGAGCTCAAACCGAACGAACCGACGAACAATCTCGTCCCGATCCCCGAGGCGTCGCCGTTCGCCG
>NW_012054250.1:0-315 GCF_000956235.1 Wasmannia auropunctata | reverse complement strand
ACCACGCGTACACCCTTCGTCTTCGCGCCGCGAGGCCACGCGCTCACGGAATCACGTCGGACCGCGACTCCACGTCTCGCCGCGCCGCGCACACCCAGCTCTCGGTCGCGCAGAAACCGCACCGGCGACACCAGGCGCTCGGTCAGATCGCCGAGAACGACGTCGCTCGCTGTCTCGTCGATCATGTCTCGCGATCTCTCTCTCTACGCACGCGACTGACGTGCTCGCTTTATACGCTACGGGGGGGGGGTTTGACAGCGTTTGAAATAGAAAGACGCGTCGTCGCGAAGAGATCTCTATTCGAAAGGAGGGGCA
>NW_012054249.1:0-1098 GCF_000956235.1 Wasmannia auropunctata | reverse complement strand
TCAATAAATCAGGACGTTGACCGCGACGTACCGAGAACGCGCAATGCAATTACCGAAATGCTGAGCGCTGACGCGGCAACGCGTAGCCATAAGTACGCGCAACGATCAGCCGCGAGCGGTCAGTCATTAAGTCGGTCATATTTACGCTCGAGCACGACGTTCGTGTCGTGACAATTATTCTGTGTGTATTAATAAAGGGTGAAGATGTTAAACAAAATAAAGTCTAATAAAGTGTAACAAAGTGAAATAAAGAAATTATATTGTCGTGAAAGTTTACATCAAGTGTCGGAGTTGTTTCATTATAAATCGAAGTCCTGTTCCCCCGCGGAGTCGGATCCTCTTATTGTGCCCCTCACACCCCCGGGCACAACACATTCATCTCCGTCGGTGGAGTTTGAGTTTACGCAGTGTTTGCTGCGGGTGCGTGCGCCCGGATGCGTGTGCACTGGGTGCGGCAAAATGACCGAGCGAGGGATCAGGTACAGTGCGCGGGCCGTACGAATGTTCTAACAAGAAGTTCGGGGCAGGAAAATGTTCGGCAGCTGAGTATATTCGGCGAGGACAAGACGGATTCCGTTCCCCGGATGAATGCCGATCGTTTAAAAAGGAGAAGAATGGTCGAATCCTAGTCCTGTCGGGTCACACCCTCATGTGTTCGGGCGGCCGTGTATGTTCGGCTGGGGCCAAGCAAGTTTGGGCCCCCGGACGCCTTTTTTTCACACGGAGCGGTATTCGAAGTCCTGGGGAGTGCGACCGAGAAATTTCGGTGGAGGCCCAACAAGCTGCGACCCCCAGGAAGCGGATAACTTAGCGCGGATCAGGGATTTCGCCAAGTCCTCCGAAGAATGATTTTTATTTAACAATTTTGGGCTTTTACAGCCCAAAATCGTTAAGTTCGTGCCGGTTCGGGGCCGTTCGTGTTTATTTGGCGCCGCCGATCTTCGCTTGGCGGGAGCGGTGGCACGCTGTGACGTAGCGCCGCCGCGCGGCTTTCGTACAACGCGGCGGGTGCGCCTGCGGCGGCCCTCGCCGTTGTCGCACCCGCATATCCAAATGGCTCGGCCGTTAGCGCAATTCGCGTTGTGCTTTTGATATAAT
>NW_012054248.1:0-319 GCF_000956235.1 Wasmannia auropunctata | reverse complement strand
CGTGTGCTCTTCCGATCTCTAATTTTTATTGAAATTATTTTTAGAAAGTTTTATTAGAAAGATTCAAATTACTATTAAATGAACTGAAAATATCCCAACTTCTGGCTATGAGGAAAAATATTTTACTTTGCATTTCTGCAACAAAAATAATTTTTTATTAAAGTATATCCTTTTAACTAAAGAATCACGCAAGTTTTACTTTATTTCATGAAATAACAAAAAAATGGTAGCTTTTCTTCGAAAAAGTGACGTTTTTCAGAACGGTAATTCATTTATAATTAATTTTCGATTGTTAAATAGTTTTTTTTGTTAAATTGAA
>NW_012054247.1:0-364 GCF_000956235.1 Wasmannia auropunctata | reverse complement strand
TTTTTG
Source organism: Wasmannia auropunctata (assembly GCF_000956235.1). Taxonomy (NCBI): domain Eukaryota; kingdom Metazoa; phylum Arthropoda; class Insecta; order Hymenoptera; family Formicidae; genus Wasmannia; species Wasmannia auropunctata. The sequence goes on along the minus strand of NW_012054247.1, from coordinate 358 downwards.
TGCCTTGAATTGCTAAACAACGACCAGCATGAAGTTCTAATTGAAACCCACTTTGATCAGAATTATATATATTTTCTAATCCATACCGCGTAATATGATATTTAACATTTTCGATAAACCTATTGCTTTCTGCTTGCAAATGTTCTTTCGATTGAATAGTTTTTTTTGTTATAACTTTTGTGACTTTTCGGGATACAATTCTGTGAATTCTTTTAAATTTTGCTACCCAACGATGTGATGCTTTAAATCCTGGAACGGGGAAAAGTTCCTCTTCCCCTCGAATGGCCCATCGAGCAATATCAATATCATGAACAGCGACTCCTCTTTCTAAACTTTCTTGAAATTTATTTAATGTGAA
>NW_012054246.1:0-329 GCF_000956235.1 Wasmannia auropunctata | reverse complement strand
GGAGACAGTAGTCTACCATCTCTAGAAATAGTTGGTTGTATCGTATAACTATGTGTAGGTTGCCGATACGTATTGTACTATACATTCAACTTTTTTTGTGCCTTGAATTGCTAAACAACGACTAGCATGAAGTTCTAATTGAAACCCACTTTGATCAGAATTATATATATTTTCTAATCCATACCGCGTAATATGATATTTAACATTTTCGATAAACCTATTGCTTTCTGCTTGCAAATGTTCTTTCGATTGAATAGTTTTTTTTTGTTATAACTTTTGTGATTTTTCGAGATCAATTCTGTGAATTCTTTTAAATTTTCTTACCCAAC
>NW_012054245.1:0-308 GCF_000956235.1 Wasmannia auropunctata | reverse complement strand
AAATTATGAAATATTCTTTAAAAAATTGTCATTCTAAAAAAAAAAACTTATAAATTGAAATGAAGAAGTTTAAAGTACGTATTTTTTTTAGATATCATATTTTAAATTTATCTCCATAAATTTATCTCCATAAATTTAAAATGATATCTAAAAGAAATACGTACTTTAAACTTCATTTCAATTTATAAGTTTTCTTTTTTAGAATGATAATTTTTTAAAGAATATTTCATAATTTATATAGAAAGAGATTCCCTGGTGAAAAGAATTCTCATATCTCATAATATATATTTTTGAGAATTTCATATTTT
>NW_012054244.1:0-485 GCF_000956235.1 Wasmannia auropunctata | reverse complement strand
GCTATTACCGTTGCCAAGGTATTCGTGATCAAACAAATTTTCCTCTTTATCGAGTTATTACGTTAAGGTGGTTTTATCGCTCAACGCCAACTCGATAGTGTGACGTAATTGTCACATAAACGTCACACAATCATATATGTACAGTCTATGCGAAATGTTTTTTATTGAATTATTAGTCATATGGAGGGACTAACTTTTGACTGGGACTTGCACGATAAAATCACCTTAAGCCTTCGTGTGCGCTAATTATCTCATCGAAATTTAAGGAGCTTTAAAAAGCATTATAAATAATGTATAATGCTTTTTCGAACATTATACATTATATAATGTTTAGAGAGCAGACGTCGGAAAGGCTCTGAAGATATATATCTAATTCTCGTCTCTCTCGCGTTCGGCATCCGTGCAGCCCGAGCTCCTCTCCCGAGCGAGCGACGTAATAACTTCGTATAGCATACAACTGAGTCGACAAGGCACACAGGGGGATA
>NW_012054243.1:0-718 GCF_000956235.1 Wasmannia auropunctata | reverse complement strand
CTAAGTTCGACCGAAGTTGTCGCAATTGTCAAAATTCACGTGCACACGTGAAATATTAACGACCTGTATCAAAAAAGCATATATCTTATTTTCGCATTTTCGCGGATTGTATAACGTCACTCGAAGAAACGTCGTCGGTCGGGCGTTATATCGACTCGATCGTTGACGGGTGTACGGTCCTCTCCTCGTTTCTTTTTTTTTTCTCTCGCCACGACGCGCACGTGGACGAGTGCCTTCGTTTGTGAGCGTCACGGTTGAACGTACCCTCCGCCTTGCGCGCGCGTACACGCGCGTAAAGAGACGAGACCCCACGTACGTCGCCGCGGCGCGCGCGCGCGCGCGCTCGCGGACGCGCGGCTATATTTCCACTTGAGCGAGTCGGGCCGCGCCGCGCGAGAGCGCCCGCAGACTCGCGCGCGCATCTCCGACGGGGAATTCCTCCCTTTATTTCCTCCGCCTGTCCGACGCGGTGCGTGTTCGCCGATGGAGGCGCATCGCCAGGATGACGCGATGGAGGACGAAGGACGACGAGAAGGAGAACGCTCCGCACGCGCGCGGAGCCGTCCGCAGCCGGGTTATACTGCGCCATTAGTGCCTGTCCACGGGCTTTATGATGCTGCTACGCGACTTGCGTAGAGCTCAAGGGCTGTCTTCCGGTGGCGAGATTCCCGACACGCCATAGAGTTCGCTTTTTTTTTTCTTACTTAGAAGGAATAGG
>NW_012054242.1:0-1320 GCF_000956235.1 Wasmannia auropunctata | reverse complement strand
TGTGCTCTTCCGATCTAATAATTGTAATTTACTGAAACCTCATCTGATAATATTATCTTATACATTCTTGTACGCAATAAGAGTGTAATAAAATTAAATTAACATCTGAAAATTAAAAATATATCTTCAACGAAAAAAAAAATCCTCGTATTATAAGTGTCGATTCAATAGCTACCATAGGCGTGCACATAACTATGACACCAATTGTGGAGAGCGTCGTCTTCAGAGTCCTTACAAACGACGATTGATACGGCCATAGTCCTACGAACGACAGGAAGAATTTATTAAGCTTGAAATACTCCGTATCAAAGATATTCATGTTCACGCTTTGACACTCGTATTGCATTCGCAAGTGTCCACCGTTGAAGCAACGGGTGGCTCTTTGCCACTCGGTCTATAGCTGCTTAAATATTCCGCTAGATCGAATAGATAGTATATGCATGATGAAATGGCTTTTCAATGTTCGAGCAACTAAATAGAGGGAATTTATGATAAAGGATAGAATTTCTTCCTCGTCAGGAAGAGCTTTTTAAAGTTTAATAAGGACATTATACGTATAATGTAACAAATGCACCATACAAGGTTCAGTGAATAAAGTGAACGAGTCGCACGTTTCCGCAACGCTTATAGTATTCATATGATATAGTATTCATAGACAGCATTAATACAAGCGTAATTTATTTATTACTTTAACAAATCGATCGTTTATTACAGGCATGATATTATATATTATACATTTAACCCCTGAGTTGTTGGCATACGAGAAACTAGAGAGTATACGCGAATGGGAAATTTCACCGAACTTTTTATGCACTCCTCGATGGTTCGCGCAGCGAGATCATTACCGTGCAATAGGAAACCGATGTTCTCATTACCTTAAAAAAATATTTGTACATTGTATATACAACATATTATCTTCTTCCGTCAGTAAGTTGCACAGGTATGCTATAGTGTTTCTACATTATAATATTACTCGTACCTTGCTGAAACCTTCCAGATTGATGACATATAATTTTGCGATTGTTATCCGGGAGGCTTTCTGACTTCTCGCGATTAGAAGCAAGAGTAACTTTTGCACCTTTATGGATGCGTTGTACCATATTCCGTCATAACTGTAAAAAGATATATCGCGAAAAAATATATTTCTTGCGGATTCTGAATAGCTTTATCCTACCTCTGTGAATTTAGCATCTCCACTAAAAAAAGTTCGACTGTATGCCATAATTAAGTGCCATAATTGATTAATGCCACATTACATAGTGACTATATGCCATAATTAAAGTGCATGAATACAAGAATAAGATACAATTATTCAAAATT
>NW_012054241.1:0-763 GCF_000956235.1 Wasmannia auropunctata | reverse complement strand
TTTTCAGTTTCTTTTATTATATGTATATTATATAATATATATTATATATTATAATAATTATTATACATATTTGCGATTTAGTTTTGATTATCATATTTAAAATAAATTTTGTTTTACATTTATGACAATGAATAACAATATTTTGTAACAAATAATGTGTAATGAATAATATTATTTTGTAGCAAATGTGCAATAATTGGCAATAAATAACATTTTGCAATTACAAAGTTTATTTGTTATTATTTTTTCATTCGTTGCAATTTTTCGAAGCATTTTTAAATATAAATATAAAATTTAGGAAATAATTCGTTTGAAAAACTGCGGGAATGGCAAGAAAATGGCGGACCAATCAAAAGTGGCAGCTGTATGGCGCCACTCTGATTAGAGGCTCTCTACCAGAGAGTAAAGCATGGTGGAAGGGATAGCATGGTGTGCACCTTTGAGTATATAGATACCTGGAGGTGGAATGCCTTTGTTCTCTGCAGGCCGCAAGCGAGTCCAAGAGTATCAAGGAGTGCGAGAGAGAAAGGTATACGAGCAATACCACGTGATACTTATTACTTCGTCCTCTCTAGAGTCCTAAATTATCAGAGAAGCGCGACCGGTGTTACGAGTCCTGATTGGACACGCAAATGGCCAATCATAAGATTGATTTATCGTTATTATAAATGGCTGCCGAATAAATCAAACTTATGATTGGCCATTCGACGCCATTTTTAATATTTTCTAGTACTTTTGCGATACTGCCATAAGCCGGTCGCGA
>NW_012054240.1:0-365 GCF_000956235.1 Wasmannia auropunctata | reverse complement strand
TACTCTTTCAAATAAAATAATTTTCTATTTTCGGTTTATTTTTTATTATATATTATATATAATAATAATTTGATATTTTCAGTTTCTTTTATTATATGTATATTATATAATATATATTATATATTATAATAATTATTATACATATTTGCGATTTAGTTTTGATTATCATATTTAAAATAAATTTTGTTTTACATTTATGACAATGAATAACAATATTTTGTAACAAATAATGTGTAATGAATAATATTATTTTGTAGCAAATGTGCAATAATTAGCAATAAATAACATTTTGCAATTACAAAGTTTATTTGTTATTATTTTTTCATTCGTTGCAATTTTTCGAAGCATTTTTAAATATAAATATA
>NW_012054239.1:0-565 GCF_000956235.1 Wasmannia auropunctata | reverse complement strand
TTCATCTTCATCACTACTAGATGACGATGATGATAGCACTTCTAGCAGTTGAAGTGCTAATCGAGTTTTGAAACTGGTATCAATTTGCCGGGCAGCCATATTGCACTAAACCGACACCGTCGCTTGGAGCTCGTGCCGAGTTTCTGCACGAAAATGCAAAAACTCGGCACCAAGTTTTCCAGTGAAACAGCGCGCACCGTCTCCGTGCGCACCGAAAAGCCCAGTGAAACACGCTGCTCTCGATTAGTGCGCACTCAGTGCGCACTAGTGCAACCAGTGAAAAACGCTAGTAGAGAGTCTCTAATCAGAGTGGCGCCATATGAGAAGCGACGCCATTTTCTTGCCAAATCGCGCGACAGAGAGAGATATAATATATCTTCGTTTATCCAACAGAGTACTGCTGTCGAGCTGTCAGCTGTAGGCTGTAGGGTTAGGTATCGTTTGATGTTTCTCGTTATCGTAATATATTTCGTAGTAAAACTATGGCAATGCATTACTCTTTCAAATAAAATAATTTTCTATTTTCGGTTTATTTTTATTATATATTATATATTATAATAATTTG
>NW_012054238.1:0-1303 GCF_000956235.1 Wasmannia auropunctata | reverse complement strand
CTTCAAACGTGTATATATAACTTTTAAATAAAATATTTTTATAACCAAACATCATAAAACGTTTTCTTCTTATTTTAACATTTATACACGGAGAGAATTTTTTTTTAAATTTATCCTGCAAATCATGTTAATTGTGGACAATATAGTATTTAGGAAAATTTTACTGTGTGTGCACTACAATAAATTTGACAGTAGTAAAATACAATAAAATTTATTGTAGTGCACAGTAAAATTTGCCTAAATACTATATTGTCCCACAATTAACATGATTTGCAAATGGGTAAATTTAAAAGAAATTTCTCTGCGTGTAGAATATGTGCCCGCAATTTGGCCATTAAATCCTGAGACACTCTATACAAATAAAATTTATTAATAGCTGAATTCATATCCTTACCAATGCAATTTCGTGGACCTTCCCCGAATGGCATATAAGTATAAGGATGCCTTTCTGCTACTTTATCTGCATTGAATCGTTCAGGATCAAACTTATCTGGGTCCGGATATATTGACGGATCTCGATGTAGTCCAAGCAATGATATATTGATCATAGTCCCCTTCGGCAGGTGAATGTTCGTTGTCGGTAAATGTATATCGTTTGTACAGATGCGAGCTAGTATTGGAATAGGTGGATATTTCCTCAGAGTCTCTGCAATATATAAAAGAAAGCATATAAAAATGTATATTCCAAAATACAGTAATTTATTCAACATTCCATCTACAAATTGAACCTTAATGTACTTTAATGTACAGTTGATACTTTGATTAGTAATTTCAAGAGAATAGATAATGAGATTTGGTATCCCAACCCTAAAAAAATTTAGTGATGTTGATATCGTGTGCGTACAGGGACGCCAGTATACAGTTATGTATTTTGCAATAAATAGAAATCGTGGCTGTGCCTACATTAATAGTATAAACCGCGTTAGTATTTTTAGCAAGATATTTAAATTTTTTCTTGTTTTACATATTTTAATGCAAATTTCCACAAATATATAAACACTTTGCTTCAAAATAATGTTTTAGGCCTCTACTTTTTGTTATGCTCGCGCTCACTGCTGCACTCGCGCCCGCGGCGAAAACGGTGACACTCGCGAGCTCGCGCGGAAAAGAACAACACATTTGTTTACAAAAGAACTGCAACGGTTTATTGAACTCTTAATAGACCAGAGCATACGTCAATCTTACGTCAATTTCACTCCCAGAGTCCCGCCAAAAAACAACGTTTTTAAAGGAGTAAATTTCTCTGTCCGCTTCTGCGGATAATTTTAGTCGGCGTAACTCGGCCGACACCGCGAAGCACGGG
>NW_012054237.1:0-315 GCF_000956235.1 Wasmannia auropunctata | reverse complement strand
CAGCCATTCCGTTTTCGCTCAGGGCTGCAGTGCCCTTCTCCCGGTAAGGTATATTTGAAGAATACAAAGTCCGTGTCACTGGAAAAAAAAATTTGTATTTTGCAAATACATTGTAAGATATTGTACATATATACATATATATATCATGTTGACAGAAGTGACAAGTAGAAAAATAATTATTTCTTGAGATAATGAAATAAAATCGATCTTGATAATTTCAGGTTATCTAAAAAGTGCTATTTTTTTAGATAACCTGAAATCATCAAGATCGATTAAAATTAAAATTAGCACTTTTTAGATAACCTGAAATTATCA
>NW_012054236.1:0-1909 GCF_000956235.1 Wasmannia auropunctata | reverse complement strand
ACGCCTTTTTGCATAACGCCTTCAAAAATGCTTTGGGTTAGGGTTAGGTTTGGGTTAGTTTTCTTGGCGTTATCCAAAAAGGCGTCGTTTTGCAAAAAGGCTGATTATACAAAAAGCCTGCGACATATATATATATATATATATATGAATTGAATCATAAGTAGTTTCTTTCTCAAAATTTTTTTTGATAAATGTATAATCGTATACTCGAATAAATTTAAACTTTCGCACATTGTAAATGTTAATAAATAAATTTAAATAAATTAGCTAGACTCTCTTTTCAAAATTTAGAAATGCTCAATACTTTTGAGCGATAATGTAATTATAAAATTGCTGTTTAATCGATTTCGAGTTCTTCTCTTGCAGATAGAAGTAACTTCTGTACAGCGCAAGTAGCTTTAACTGAAAACAAAATAGGAAAATATAAATTAATTATAATATATAGTTAAACAATAGTATTCTGAACTTTTCTATTCATTTTTTTCTTGATTTTTGTAAATTTATAACATTTCTTATGTTTCCTACTTTATATCTGTTATTTGATATGTTACGTATATAATAACAGTATTGTTATAAATATATTTTCATTTGCCATTAGAAATAACTGAAGAGAAAGTTCAGAATAAGCGGGATGTTTCCCAATGCGATAAGAGAAGTAATATAGAAAACTTTAAATAATGAATAAACTTAAATTAGCCAATCGCATTTGTAACAATTACGAACTGTTAATGTTTTGGAACCACAGTGGTTTGCTTTTCCAAGCAACACCGAAGAAATACGCGGGTATGCCAGACACAGTAATCAGAATACCCATACCAACTTCGTATGGTCTTTTATAGCACGGTACAATAACCAGAAAAGCGCATAACGCTACAAACAATATAGGTATCCACAATGGTATCTGAGAACAAGAATTTTCAATGACTTTAACATATATAGATACACTGATAACATGCATATATTAAAATAGATTACCTTGATTGGTCGTTCCATATTAGGTCTTTTATAACGCAGCCATAAAATTCCAGCCACGGAAACCATGATGAAAAATGACTCTACTATGCTGCAGTATGTGATCAGTACAAATATATCACTCGTGCATAACATTATCAAGGACAGAATACACTGTAAATATAAAAAGGATTAATTTATGATATGAAGAAAGAATTTATTTTAATATACATTGCAAGATTCTTAATTTTTATTCTAAAATCATAATCTGATATAGCTGTGATTAAAAGTCTTAAAAAAGTTAATTGATACAATAGATACAATTTAGCATTGTATACCAGAAATATTAAAGCAGGCGTAGGTGTGAGTCTGGACATATTGATGTGGCTCAACATGGAAGGAAAGTGGCCGTTCCTGGCGCCAACAAAGCACATTCTAGATGATGTCATAATATGAACGCTTAATCCTCCAAAAGCAGACACTGCCACCATTACAGGTATTAGCCAAGCCATGTATCCAAGAAGTTGATTGCCAAAAGTCTGAAAAAAAATAAGATTAAATTTTATATACATCTGAGATCTAACTGGATTGTTATATATTATACAGGATGTCCCGAAATTCACGAATTAAAATATTATAGCAAGAAAATCTTCGAAAAATTAAGTAAAGAAAATTATTTGTAAATTTTCATTTGAAGTAGTGGTTTTTGAGATATTTTAAGCAATAATTTTCATTTGAAGTAGTGATTTTTGAGATATAAGAATTTAAATTTGATCAATTATAGGTTATGGTTAAACAGAAACATGTCTGTGTGAGTAGCACGTCGATAGTGTTAGTAATCGCGCACTTCACGCGCATAATCTATAATTGGCCAAATTTAAACTCATATCTCAAAAACTATGCTTAAAATTAAAATTTAAAAATAACCATTTTACTTAATTTTTCGAAGACTTTCTTG
>NW_012054235.1:0-361 GCF_000956235.1 Wasmannia auropunctata | reverse complement strand
AAAGCGCGCGGCGCGGTCGGCCGGGATAACTATTTAATTTTTACATGTTAGAGTTAGCAACAAAATCGGAAATTGTTATATTTCAATAGTACGATGCTTGCACATTGTTTTTATATCAAATTCATGTGAGTAACAAGAAGGGTCGGGCAAAGGAACTTAGAGCGCGAGGCGCGGTCGGCCGGGATAAACTATTTAATTTTTACATGTCAGAGTTAGCAACAAAATTGGAAATTGTTATATTTCAATAGTACCATGCTTGCAGATTGTTTTTATATTGAATTCATGTAAGCAACAAATTATGGAAGGATCGGACAAGGGAACTTAGAGCGCGCGGCGCGGTCGGCCAGGATAACTATTTAAA
>NW_012054234.1:0-1080 GCF_000956235.1 Wasmannia auropunctata | reverse complement strand
ATCGGATGTGCCGTGCCTGAGCGCGCGAATTTCAGCCACTAATATTGGTTAACTAAAATCGTTTATAATTTGAAAAGTATTATAGCCTCGACATTTTTGTATTAGGATTTTCGTCTCAAAATTATCTTAGGAACACGTTCTTAAAAGGAAATCCGGTAGAGGCGGGACACCCTGTATATATAACAACAAAATTTTGCATAAAAATAACGTCAGAATTTGTTGCTAATTTGTTGCTTACGAAATATGTAAGTTTTGATTTAATTACTCGCAAAATAAATATAAACAATAGCAGAAAATCTACACAGTATACCCTGCCCGTTACAAGTTCCCTTGCCCGATCCTTCCAGGATTTGTTCCTCACATGAATTCGATATAAAAACAATCTGCAAGCATCGTACTATTGAAATATAACAATTTCCGATTTTGTTGCTAACTCTGACATGTAAAAATTAAATAGTTTATCTTGGCCGACTGCGCCGCGCGCTATAAGTTCCCTTGCCCGATCCTTCCAGAATTTGTTGCTCACACGAATTCGATATAAAAACAATCTGCAAGCATCGTACTATTGAAATATAACAATTTCCGATTTTGTTGCTAACTCTAACATGTTAAATAGTTATCCCGGCCGACCGCGCCGCGCGCTCTGAGTTTTCTTGCCCGATCCTCCTAGAATTTGTTGCTCATTTTAACATACTATCGCTTCGCGCGCGCTATTTAACACTTCTTATTATAATTTACAATCAACCTTAATACACACAACTGTCAAAATGCAATGACATAGCCGGTTACACGAAGTAAGCGCAGCGAGACAACCAATCAGCATCGTGGAAAAGCGACAACAAATAATTACGAAAAATGCGAGTTATTGACTTTACATGAACTTTTTTAGATAGGAACTAGCACTACAAACACGCGCTTCGCGCGCGCTGTTTAACACTTCTTATTATAATTTACAATACATCAACCTCAATATACACAACTGTTAAAATGCAATGACACAGCCGCTTACACGAAATTATAGCGCAGCGAGACAACCAATCAGCATCGCGGAAAAGCGACAACAAATAATTTCGAGAAATA
>NW_012054233.1:0-743 GCF_000956235.1 Wasmannia auropunctata | reverse complement strand
CCCAATCGTCCAATACAGGAATGGCAAATGTATATCCTTTTATGCAAATGTCTCCCCTATTTTTATTTCCGCTATCTATCCGCGCAGGACGGCTCCGGCCGCTCTCCCGTCGAATGCGTATTTCGTTACGGTCACTGGTAAGAGATCGTTTATTTCCCATTTTCGCGTTCATGTGCGACGATCGAGTATATCTACTGTGTGGTGGTCTCTGTCTCGTTCTCTCGCACGTCCTTAAAAAAAAAAATTCCGCCGATTATATCTACGAGCGGCAATTTCCCCGGCTATACGGTCATAATTGACTTAGTCCCGCCGAAGATTATTTTATCTTAAATAACATATATGATCGAGTCGTTACTGGCCGTTAAATTCTCCTATAATTACTACTGATATATTATTACTGTAATATCTATAATAATTGCGAAATAAACTTTCATACCGTGTAAAAGCTCACGTCACTGTCATTCAAGTAAAATGTTGGCACTGCAGCCCTAAACAAAATAGATGCGTGCGCACACAATGTGAAAAATGCCCTCGGTTAGCAAAGTTGCGATATTTTTTTTCAATATATTATCTCTCTATCTACATGCAGTTTTCTACATTTGTGTCGATGCACGAGATAGCCGGGTTTAGCCAGCGCAGAGCTAGCCTACGTGCGTACGTGTATGAAACGTTATTGTCGCACGACGAGGACGGCGGGCATGCCTGAAAGGCGAAAGGACCCGCGGTTTTGCAGAGGTCGAAAA
>NW_012054232.1:0-1538 GCF_000956235.1 Wasmannia auropunctata | reverse complement strand
CCTAGACTCGTCCCCTTTTATGCATACGTCATAATTCGTTACATCATTCGATAGGCGCGCCAATGCGCGCCAATACAAGACCGGCTACTTTACAAGAAACTAAGTCATTTGGACGATAATTATTAAAGACGCAAAGGATTGTAATAAACATATAGAACAAAAGAGTGAATAAATTGTCGAGAAACGACATATATTTCGAGTAAAAATTTGAATAAGTAAGTAAAGAAATCAGAAGTAAGTGACTCATGGATGAAGTATCAATAATGATCACTTTTTCATGATAATGAGAATATTTCAAGTGATAGTGGCATTATTTTGTGCGTTTTGCCAGAATTTGATCATAATTTTACAATTTATTCACGACTTTCTGGAAGAATACGTTGTACGAGCGTAGAGCACATTGCACAGAGGGAGATCCCTGTCGCTTACGTTCCTGTAATAAACTACGAGTTAAATAAAGGTCATTAAATAAGAGAGATAGTGAATAACAAATTAATTGGCATTAGAGAACGCGAGTTAAAATAGTTAAAATCATTACGCAAGACGTATGAGCGCGGAAAACTGAGTTTTGGGATACGAAACATCAAGAAATTATAATAAATATTAACCCATTATCAGTATCTCAACACGCAGATCGAAAATTCATTAAAAACGTAAATAAACGTTGCGTTGGATGACGCAAAGCGCGAGATCAGTCACGAACCGACGGAGAAAGTTTTGTCTCGTAAACAAATAGCCGTGTGAAAGAGAAAGCAGAAAAGGATTGTCCATCAAAGGACGCCGCCGAGTTGACTTGTTATTCACGCTTCGCTGAACGTAGAAAGAGACAGCGAAGTTATATTAAACAGAGAAACGTAATATATAACCTAAACAAGGACATTCCTGACTGAAGTGAGACACCAGAAGTGATACGTCAAAGAAGACAGACGACCATAGAACCAGGTGAGATAGAAATAGTTGATGGAAAATAGAACCAGTGACGATATATTACGGCAAATATACATACCGTTAACGTAGAGTTGTTAAATTTAAGAAGTTTTGTGATTTTAAAAGAAAATTTAGTGTTGAACTTTAACTGTTCCACTACATTGTAGATATTTGATTTGAATTGATTTGATTTTAAGTATATCGACATCATGGTTCGCAAAGCAAAGACACCGCGTAAAGGAAGGAGAACGAGTACCCAGACAGCACAGGATATCCTATGGACATTCGTTTTATGTCCATTTCTGGTCGGGATATCCATGAGCCTTACAAGCTGTCCATAGGATATACATTTGTGGACACTATAGGGATATCCCCAAAAGGACATTTGTATGTCCATATGCTATCCTTATTTGTTAATACGTTATCTACATATCCGTGTTAACAAAATATTTACCGGAGATACTTAATATATACATATGTATGTATTAAACAGAAATTTACATTTGCTGAATAGTTATTTAAATTATATTAATTAATGTTAATAATTATTTCATAATAAAATCTTATTAAATTTTTCTTTCGTAACTACAAAAGATCGGAAGAGCACACGT
>NW_012054231.1:0-534 GCF_000956235.1 Wasmannia auropunctata | reverse complement strand
TCCTCTGCGACGTCTGCGACGTCCCTCGAGAGGAGTGCGCGTATCGGGATGACGAGGTGGAGGAGTACGCGGTTCAGAACACGGAACGATCGTGCGCGCGGTGCCGCCGAGTCGCGTGCAAGTGTTCCGTGTAGGGACCGCTCTCTCTCTATCTTTTCCACGCGGGAGTAACATTAATAATAATAACATAAACGTGAAAAACGAGCTGCGGCGAGCGCTACCCCGCCGATCGAGCTTCTTTTTTCATCCTCGGACGTTTCCGCGCGTCGCGACGACGGAGCGGGAGGAAACGCCTCTCGGCAAGCGTCGCTTGGACGACGCCGCGAGCGGGATGGCGCGCCGCCTCGCGAAAACGCGCGATCGCCCGCGGGACTCTTCCGCGCGATCGGCGACGCTCGCCGAGAGAGAGCGTACGCGATAAATAAAACGTGAACGTAAAAACGTGAGACGCGACGAAACGCGAACGACGACGTGCCCCTCCTTTCGAATAGAGATCTCTTCGCGACGACGCGTCTTTCTATTTCAAACGCTGTC
>NW_012054230.1:0-421 GCF_000956235.1 Wasmannia auropunctata | reverse complement strand
GTTCGTCTCCGTACGTTGCAGCCTCACAGTGATTTCTTCTCCGCGAAAATCGAGCAATCGACCGTATTGATCCGCAACGCGGATAGTCAGATCCGATATGCTCCGTGCGATGATCGGAAGGTAAATGATCTGTGCCGGCGTTTCCGATATCTTATATCCTGGCGGCACGCTCGGTGAAAACTCGTGTATCGTATGTACACACTTGTCATTACTATACGCACCCGCGGTCATGTTACACTCTATGCGAATGATGTTTACATTCATGATATTTATCGGTACGTTCGATTCGTGCCATTGACGTGGTTCCAGCGTGCGATTTGATGAAAATCCCAACAGTGATCCAACGTTACAGGATTTTGTGAAATTTATCCGATACGCGCACTTGATCTCGCTTTTCATCGTATTGTTATTGGTGCGAATA
>NW_012054229.1:0-538 GCF_000956235.1 Wasmannia auropunctata | reverse complement strand
TTATATCACACACACGCTCCTCCGAAATGATAGCGGCTATAAAGAATATAAATGAAATTGAAACAGTCTTAAATACATAAACGCTTTTACGGAATATCGAACCGCCAATCGAACCGATACCGCCGATCCGATACAGCTGATCTGTTCAATCGAACCGCCTGTCAAACCGCCTGTCAAACTGCCTGTCGAACCGATACCCCTGATCTGTCGAACCGCCTGTCAAACAGTCTGTCAAACCACCTGTCTGTTCTATCAAACAGCTATAAGTTTAACTACAAAGAAAATCATATTCTTTCACAACCTTCATTAGTTAGATATATTATATGAGTCAAGATAAAAAATGAACGTGTCAGCATTCGCAGCATCTCAATGTCACGGCAATGTCACGAAGACACATAATATGAAACCATCATCATCATACCGCCAATCGAACCGATACCCCTGTTCTATGGAACCGATATCGCTGTTCTATCAAACCGCCAATCGAACCGATACCACTGATCTGTCAAACTGCCTGTCTGTTCAATCAAACAGCCTA
>NW_012054228.1:0-416 GCF_000956235.1 Wasmannia auropunctata | reverse complement strand
CATAGAAATAATTATCTCTCCTACCTGATAATGCCGTGAGGATGATATTGATACATATGTTATATCACACACACGCTCCTCCGAAATGATAGCGGCTATAAAGAATATAAATGAAATTGAAACAGTCTTAAATACATAAACGCTTTTACGGAATATCGAATCGCCAATCGAACCGATACCGCCGATCCGATACAGCTGATCTGTTCAATCGAACCGCTTGTCAAACCGCCTGTCAAACTGCCTGTCGAACCGATACCCCTGATCTGTCGAACCGCCTGTCAAACAGTCTGTCAAATCACCTGTCTGTTCTATCAAACAGCTATAAGTTTAACTACAAAGAAAATCATATTCTTTCACAACCTTCATTAGTTAGATATATTATATGAGTCAAGATAAAAAATGAACGTGTCAGCATT
>NW_012054227.1:0-356 GCF_000956235.1 Wasmannia auropunctata | reverse complement strand
CACACTGCGAGATCGATGCAACAGCTCAATGGCGACTGACTCAAAGTTCCACGAGAACCCGCGNGTAAAAATAGCAAGCCATAGAAATAATTATCTCTCCTACCTGATAATGCCGTGTAGGATGATATTGATACATATGTTATATCACACACACGCTCCTCCGAAATGATAGCGGCTATAAAGAATATAAATGAAATTGAAACAGTCTTAAATACATAAACGCTTTTACGGAATATCGAATCGCCAATCGAACCGATACCGCCGATCCGATACAGCTGATCTGTTCAATCGAACCGCTTGTCAAACCGCCTGTCAAACTGCCTGTCGAACCGATACCCCTGATCTGTCGAACCGCA
>NW_012054226.1:0-384 GCF_000956235.1 Wasmannia auropunctata | reverse complement strand
TTCTCGAAGTTTTGCCTCGTCAGATTTCCGATTTTAATATCTCGGAAACGAAAGTTCTAATGAAAAATCTAATGACACTTTCGTTATATAATGTCGATACGAACTTTCAGTTGAGACCAGTCCGAATAAAATCGATGCAGTCAATCCCGAGATCTCGAAATCGAGTCTACGAAAATCTACGAAAATGCCACTTTAGCGATTCCAGTTTTCGTCTTCTTATTATTCAGACAGTCCGCCAAGGCGCATTTGCAACGCCCAAAGCGAGCGACTGTCCGTCAAGATGCGTTCTTATGTGAGGTTACGCGCGCCGTTCGAAAACATAACGTGTCCTTACGTGTCATCATCATCCTTGTTGTTTGTGAATACAAATAATAAAATGTTTAA
>NW_012054225.1:0-384 GCF_000956235.1 Wasmannia auropunctata | reverse complement strand
TGTAACAACTGCCGTTATTCCGTCGCACGGAGTAGCTCGTCGGAAAACGGGCGGCGAAATTGGCTCAGGGCGGATAAGGAAGAGCAATTAATGTAACTCGGATTTTAATATGTACAAAAGAAACGAGTTTATTTAAATACTATTTGATACATTTTGGTACGCGCGGACGGACGTTATATACACATATGTACAGGATCAGCGCGAGCGCCGACGAGTGCCCATCGGGTGTGCACGTGTCGGCGTGTGACGTCGGTAGGCGCGCGGTAGGCGCGGTAGGCGGGAAGCGGCGCGGCGCGTGAGACGGGGTCCCAGGTGGTGCGCGGTAAGGGGCGCGCGGCCCGGGCCGTTTCTGAGTATCGGTGACCGTGTTGTTTTGCCGGGGGA
>NW_012054224.1:0-348 GCF_000956235.1 Wasmannia auropunctata | reverse complement strand
GTATAACTATGTGTAGTTGCCGATACCGATTGTACTATACATTCTACTTTTTTTGTGCCTTGAATTGCTAAACAACGACCAGCATGAAGTTCTAATTGAAACCCACTTTGATCAGAATTATATATATTTTCTAATCCATACCGCGTAATATGATATTTAACATTTTCGATAAACCTATTGCTTTCTGCTTGCAAATGTTCTTTCGATTGAATAGTTTTTTTGTTATAACTTTTGTGACTTTTCGGGATACAATTCTGTGAATTCTTTTAAATTTTGCTACCCAACGATGTGATGCTTTAAATCCTGGAACGGGGAAAAGTTCCTCTTCCCCTCGAATGGCCCATCGAG
>NW_012054223.1:0-443 GCF_000956235.1 Wasmannia auropunctata | reverse complement strand
CATGACTTGACATACATATATGGCTTGACATATTGATATATGATTATGATAGAATACATATATTTTATTTATATTTATATTAGTTAAACACCAAGTTATTATTGACACCAAGCCACTACCGTGTCTCCTGATATATAACGGAGGTACTTAATAAATATATATGTATTAAACAGAAATTTACATTTACTGAATAGTTATTTAAATTGTATTAATTAATGCGTTAACAATTATTTCATGATAAAATCTTATTAAATTTTTCTTTCATAACTAAAAAATATAAAATAATTATTGTTTGATTGGATGATTTTTTAATAAAAATGTAAAAAAAATTTTTGCCTACATTTGGTATTAATCGCTTCTTAATCCAATACAGTTTTATGTGATGTACTTATTTGTATTTTAATTATCGATCATGTTATTAGATCGGAAGAGCACACGTCTGA
>NW_012054222.1:0-557 GCF_000956235.1 Wasmannia auropunctata | reverse complement strand
ACTTTGCATAGAATATTACAAATTTCTAATGAAGAACAACAATATTCTTCAGTATTCTACGATTAATGAAATCCGTGAAAAATCTATTATAAATTTACTTTCTTAAATTTTCATAAAATACTACAAGTTTCCACAGAAGTTGGGAGAACATTTTTATCACTTGGAAGATAAATATTTCTGAACGGTTGTAACATCGCGTATAATACTACAAGTAAAACGAAATTCTTAAGCTTTTTACGATTCGAATTGTCAATAAAAATTTAAATATATATTGTTTCTTTGTTTCTTCGTACATGATACAAGTTTCATGCAACCCTGAAAAAAATTTTAATGAATAACTACAAAAAGCTACAAAAATATAAATTTTGTAGACATTTTTATATCGTATAAATTTGTATATTTTTGTAAAAATATTTATTTTAAGATAAAAACATCTACGCAATGATACCACAAATTACAATTTTTAAAATCAAGAAAATAAAAAAATAGTATTTTATGAAAATCCACAATTTTTTTTAGAAAATCATACAAATCATACATTTACAAATTTTTAAAAA
>NW_012054221.1:0-869 GCF_000956235.1 Wasmannia auropunctata | reverse complement strand
TATTTAAAAAAAAAGAAAGAAAGAAAGAAACATTTCATTGACCAAAATGATATTATACATACCTAGCTCTGCTGGTCGAAGTCCTATTTTGTCCGTAATATTGAACTGACAACAAACGATTTCCGTGAAATCCTAGGAAGCCGCAACGACCCATCGAATCCGAGCTTCTTCTACCTTCTTTCACCTCTTGCAGTCTGGATGGACATTCGTGTATCTTTTTGCATACACCTGCCTCGCCGTCCTCCGTCTTGCAGTAACTGCCTTCTGCATCGAACAAAACGAGGTTACTTCAATTTTAGATTATATTTTGCTCGTATTGTTTCGCAAAGAATCGCAGGGGAAGCCCGCGAGGAAAAGTCTAGTTCAGGTCGTTGAAACTAATCTATGTATGACCCGCACTTTTACTCATGCGTTAACGACACTTTGACCTATAACGTTTATTTTTTCTCGTGAGATTACACGCGATTTTTCAATGATAGCGTTCATTCGCGCAGTACAGAATAATGTTTGTCTAAACTAGAAGGAGAATAAAAACAGAGAGAGTATATACTTCTCTCTCTCTCTCTCTCTCTCTCTCCTCATAACCAGCCTCTTCCGGGCTCACGCTGTTCCTTAGCCGCTCTTCTCTTTCTGTACATCTCGCCCAAGTCACCGTCACGACACCTTCCATCTCTTTACATACAATTTACATACAATTTGCCACAGAAATCATGCAAAACGAGATAAATACGCCTGCTGCAATGTGCGCATTAGGCAGAGAAAACGGTTGAGTACCCAGTTTGTCTGGTGCTGTCGCAAATAATAAAAGTTATATATCTTTTAGAAATCGTTACACTGAGGAAAAAAAGTTGTTAAAATAACTAAATGTG
>NW_012054220.1:0-1049 GCF_000956235.1 Wasmannia auropunctata | reverse complement strand
AGAGAGAGAGAGAGAGAGAGAGAATCAAAAGAATCCCGGGGCGCGAAAATGCGAGCGGGGAGACCATTAAGGAGGAAGCGACACCTCGTTCGTTATACGTTAGCGCTCGATGAGGATTTGTTTCGCCGAGATGTACGGAACGACGGGCGACGAGAGAGATTTTCGCCCAACGAGCGCTACGGGGGCGGTAAATGTTATCTCGAAATGTCGAGGAAAACACCGTTCGCTGTGTGCGTTGTCAAGCGCGCACGCGCGCGTTTGTCCGGTAAGTCCCGAAACACAATAGATGTTGTAAGCCTTAAGCCGTAAGAAATGGACTAATCGCAGTTGAATTTGAAGAGAATAATCGATTATGACTCGTTAATTTCTTACGGCTTTAAGGCTTACTACATCTATTGTGTTTCGGGACTAACGTGCGGGACTAAATCATGCGAGAGAGAGAGAGAGAGAGAGAGAGAGAGAGAGAGAAAAAAATTGCGGTGTACCGGAAAGTGCCACAAGTTTTAAATAAGATTGATAGAATTAAATTAATACAATGCACTGTTAAATCTATATAGTGTCAACCCTATACTTAAGTCGCCACTGCTCCTACTTATATGTATACATATAGTTATTCTTAACTAAAAGTTAAAACAATATCGTTATTTTTAAATAAAACAATGAAGTTTAACCCAAATTTGGATTAAATTTAAATTATTTTAATTTATATATCCTGGCTGAGGTAATATTTTTCGCAATAAGCTTTTTTCAGTATTTTAAGATGCTTATAAGCATCGATTGATTAAGAAGATCAATATGATATTCCATTCTTCAGCTAATAATTACGTTACAAGTCCGAACATTTAATCGGCACGCAGTTTAAGGGGGTTAATGGCAGTCAGCAGGCTAAAAAGAAGCACTTTTTTGCGATTTTTTTCAGAGATTTATTGATACTTTCAATTAAAAATATTTTAATGCATTATAAAGTAAATTTTAAGGAATGTTTAGAAAAATTTTCATGAAAAATCCATTTTTTTGGGCAATAACAACAGATCGGAAGAGCACACGTC
>NW_012054219.1:0-457 GCF_000956235.1 Wasmannia auropunctata | reverse complement strand
CTTGTGTTTAAATTTAATAATAAAACGCTAATGTAATTCAGGATCTAACGAAGGATTATGGAGTTCGGAGAAAGAAATAAACAGTCTTCTATGTATCTTTATATATATTATTGCAAAATTAAAAACTCTTACATAGGTATTATGTTTTAACTGTTGAGAGAGAAAGAGAGAGAGAGAGAGACAGAGAGAGAGAGAGAGAGAGAGAGAGAATCAAAAGAATCCCGGGGCGCGAAAATGCGAGCGGGGAGACCATTAAGGAGGAAGCGACACCTCGTTCGTTATACGTTAGCGCTCGATGAGGATTTGTTTCGCCGAGATGTACGGAACGACGGGCGACGAGAGAGATTTTCGCCCAACGAGCGCTACGGGGGCGGTAAATGTTATCTCGAAATGTCGAGGAAAACACCGTTCGCTGTGTGCGTTGTCAAGCGCGCACGCGCGCGTTTGTCCGGTAAGT
>NW_012054218.1:0-315 GCF_000956235.1 Wasmannia auropunctata | reverse complement strand
TGCGTACTTATCGACTGAACAGATGTAAAAATGTAATAATGTACTGAACAGTGTGGCGGCGCTGAAGACTTTCAGAACGTTTAAAATATCACTGTGGGTCAGTCCCGTTAAAACTATCAGTCGATTCGCACAGTCAGTCTTTTCTTTCTTGTATTGGTAGTTAATTTGTTTAATTAAAGTTATCGTTCTCACTGCAATAAATCGTGTACACTCACCTAAATAATCCTGACCTCAACAATTTTAATTTTTGCAGCAGCGATGCTGTAAGTTAAAAATTATTTTTAAATCGTTATTTAGATAGATCGGAAGAGCACA
>NW_012054217.1:0-404 GCF_000956235.1 Wasmannia auropunctata | reverse complement strand
ATTCACACTAATGAACAGCAAGCGGACATTTTAACCAAAGCTTTTCCAAGAGATCGGTTCTTTTACTTGCGCTTGTCTATGAATATAATCGAGATGCCAGTGGAGCACTCAGATGGTGGAAGTGTTGGAGATAAGTCCTCGAGCTCCTTACAATAGCGTGCGTACTTATCGACTGAACAGATGTAAAAATGTAATAATGTACTGAACAGTGTGGCGGCGCTGAAGACTTTCAGAACGTTTAAAATATCATACTGTGGGTCAGTCCCGTTGAAACTATCAGTCGATTCGCACAGTCAGTCTTTTCTTTCTTGTATTGGTAGTTAATTTGTTTAATTAAAGTTATAGTTCTCACTGCAATAAATCGTGTACACTCACTTAAATAATCCTGACCTCAACAATTTTAA
>NW_012054216.1:0-308 GCF_000956235.1 Wasmannia auropunctata | reverse complement strand
CACCAAAAAGCGTATATAACTAAAATGCTCGAAAAGTTTCGAATGAACGAGGCAAATAGTTTGAGTGTACCCGCCGACCCAAATGTAATTTTAAAATCATTTGAAGACGAAGGTAACAAACTCGAAACAGTTCCTTATCGCGAGGCCGTCGGGTCATTGCTCTATATAGCGACAATCTCGCGACCAGAAGTTGCTTATGCGGTTAGTATTGTAAGTAAATTTCTTAATAAACATGATATTAATCATTGGAATGCTGTTAAGCGGATCATGCGATACCTTGCTGGAACGATCGATTACGGAATTCTGTA
>NW_012054215.1:0-640 GCF_000956235.1 Wasmannia auropunctata | reverse complement strand
TGATATACAGGTGGTAATTGATTCCACACAGTTCCATCTTTAGTGACAAAAGTGTTCGCGGACGATGATGATTCGACTTGACTTTCGTTATCGCTGTCGCTGCTGTATTCTTCTTCTTCCTTTCGCTCTTTCTATTTTTCAACTAAAAATAATTCTTCATTGACGTACAATATCATATAAAAATAATTTATTAGAAATTTAACGGCAGAATTTCTAAGCATACTATTGCAATCAACATCTGAAATTTCTTTATCTATTGCTAACTGTTCGATAGCCTTCGGGAACCAATCGTCATCCTTGCTGTCTGAATAATTGGTGCTATCTGATAGAACCTCCATATTTTTTATATATTGTACACTAAATATTAATTATATACGGTACACTAAATATATTGCTATTGCACAACTAGAGCACAATTCTTGAAACGTTCTCGACTCAACGGAGTCCGTTTTAAAACTGAGCTACACATGTTCAAACTTGTTTCTAAGCACAAGAGAAGGGATGGGGAGGTCATAACAGCTGCACACACTATTGTTCGAAGACGCGGGAAGCTAGACCAAAGGATCAAGAAGCGATTTAAAGGACCCTTTTCTACATTAACATAGAAAATTCCTGCTTGGGTACCCGGGTACTCCGGTTA
>NW_012054214.1:0-432 GCF_000956235.1 Wasmannia auropunctata | reverse complement strand
AAATTTCTAATAAATTATTTTCATATGATATACAGGTGGTAATTGATTCCACACAGTTCCATCTTTAGTGACAAAAGTGTTCGCGGACGATGATGATTCGACTTGACTTTCGTTATCGCTGTCGCTGCTGTATTCTTCTTCTTCCTTTCGCTCTTTCTATTTTCAACTAAAAATAAATTCTTCATTGACGTACAATATCATATAAAAATAATTTATTAGAAATTTAACGGCAGAATTTCTAAGCATACTATTGCAATCAACATCTGAAATTTCTTTATCTATTGCTAACTGTTCGATAGCCTTCGGGAACCAATCGTCATCCTTGCTGTCTGAATAATTGGTGCTATCTGATAGAACCTCCATATTTTTTATATATTGTACACTAAATATTAATTATATACGGTACACTAAATATATTGCTATTGCACAACT
>NW_012054213.1:0-484 GCF_000956235.1 Wasmannia auropunctata | reverse complement strand
TCATAAAAATATATTAATTTTTTAGTCGTCAAAGTTAACTACACGATTTCAATAACCGGGGTACCCGGGTACCCACGCAGAAATTTTCTATGTGAATGTAAAAAAGGGTGCCTAAACCGCTTCTCGATCTTTCGGTCTAGCTTCCCGCATCTTTAAACAATAGTGTGTGCAACTGTTATGACCTCCCCATCCCTTCTCTTGTGCTTAGAAACAAGTTTGAACGTGTGTAGCTCAGTTTCAAAACGGACTCTGTGGAGTCGAGAACGTCTTTATAAGTTTCAAAAATTGTGCTCCAGTTGTGCAATGGCAATATATTTAGTGTATCGTATATAATTAATATTTAGTGTGCAATATATAAAAAATCTGGAGGCTCTATCAGATAGCATCTTTTATTCAAAAAGCGAGGATGACCATTGCTTCCCGAAGGCTACCGAACAGTCAGCAATAGATGAAGAAATTTCAGATGTGATTGCAATAGTATGCT
>NW_012054212.1:0-491 GCF_000956235.1 Wasmannia auropunctata | reverse complement strand
CTTAATATCAATGACTTTCACTCAAAATAGCGCCAAACGGCTCCGGTTCCCCATTATTTAGACAATTTCACGTAAATTTAGCTGGTTGTTTAAAAACTTGTCATAAAAATATATTAATTTTTTGGTCGTCAAAGTTAACTACACGATTTCAATAACCGGGGTACCCGGGTACCCACGCAGAAATTTTCTATGTGAATGTAAAAAAGGGTGCCTAAACCGCTTCTCGATCTTTCGGTCTAGCTTCCCGCATCTTTAAACAATAGTGTGTGCAACTGTTATGACCTCCCCATCCCTTCTCTTGTGCTTAGAAACAAGTTTGAACGTGTGTAGCTCAGTTTCAAAACGGACTCCGTGGAGTCGAGAACGTCTTTATAGGTTTCAAAAATTGTGCTCCAGTTGTGCAATGGCAATATATTTAGTGTATCGTATATAATTAATATTTAGTGTGCAATATATAAAAAATATGGAGGCTCTATCAGATAGCATCTTTA
>NW_012054211.1:0-870 GCF_000956235.1 Wasmannia auropunctata | reverse complement strand
CTTTCTTTGTTTCATATTTCACCAATCTCTTGCGTAATGTTTGATCCTGTCCAGTATATTGAGAATTATATTACATATGTTAAAATAATAATAAATAAAACAAAACTTAATAGTATATGTATATGTGTTTAATGTACATTTATTTATATTACTATCATTACCTCCACTAGTGAGAATGCCAGTACCAAGCCAAGGTTTTATAAATTTATAAATCATGCCCTTTTCGATGTGCTGCGAGCTGTTTAGTATTGTCTGAAATTTCAAATTACAGAAAGTATTGAGTTAAACATTTTTATCTCAAATGTAACGCAAATAATTAATTAATTTAAAAATTATTTCAAATGTTTAATCTTTTCTAACCTTTTTATGATTATATATAAGTTTATATTTTTATGATTATAGGTTACAATGTTAATAAGTCTTTGAGAACGCATCAATCGAAATAAGAAATAAAGCTATAATAAGAGTTAACGCAGATGTCAGCATAATATTTTAATGTTTATTAGCCAAATATTATACAGGAGTGTCTTGTACTCAATGGTACAGCGCATTGTGGGCAGGTATAGTGGACCAAACTGAACAAAAAAGTTCTCTACCATTTTGCGATTTTCGCAATAGTTATCGAGATACTAAGCATTAAAAAAAAATTTACGCCAAGTATATACAAGTGTATCGTACATTAGGTACATCTTATCTAAACCAAAAATAATATTTTAACAAATAAAAGTTGTCCAAAAACAAATATGAGGTCATACAAATTGCCAAGTATTTGATTAGACATAGAGACAAAAATATTTTATTCCAAACCACAAAAATATTTTTTTAATAAATCGTTTAAATTATTCAAAATTATATGCAGCAAAAGTTTAA
>NW_012054210.1:0-605 GCF_000956235.1 Wasmannia auropunctata | reverse complement strand
ATTGCATTCAGCGCATGTTCACTAAGAAACGATGTTAAATCTTTTACGACTGCGTCTCCTGTATGCTTTAAAGATTTTATCATGCTTTCGCTTTCTTCAATTAAAATCTCAACAAATTGCTGCAATATATTAAAATGAAATGTGGGAGTTAATATCTTTCGCCGTGAATGCCACTTGCCGCCTAAAATATGAACAACACATTATATGATTACAAGATGTAAAATTGAATTAAACATTGAGATAAAAGCATTTATACATTTAATTTCATTTTAAGTTGATTTAATTTTTTAAATTTATTTTTTGATAAGCGTCTAAATATTTGCCATTAGAAATTATGTGTTAAAACGTGTTAACGAATCACTATGTTTTTAATTTTTTAAATGTTATTTATATAAGATACAAACATTTGTTATTCTATTTAATTATAATTATACCTAAGTATTATAAATATTATTAAAATTATTAATTAAAAAAATAAAGTTTAATCTATTTAAGAAAACTTTCTTTGTTTCATATTTCACCAATCTCTTGCGTAATGTTTGATCCTGTCCAGTATATTGAGAATTATATTACATATGTTACAATAATAATAAATAAAACAAAAC
>NW_012054209.1:0-475 GCF_000956235.1 Wasmannia auropunctata | reverse complement strand
AAATATATTACAATAATATGAATATTTAATAAATTTCTCCAAATTATAAAGATATCAAATTATTTAAAAAATTAATGACAAAATAATAAAAGTTTGACTTAGCTAAATAGAATATTCTAATTCATTAACGATTAATCAGTTAAAATCGCCTATCTTTTTATTACAAAATTTAAATCATACTACTAAGAAAATGTCGAAAATTACTGTAAATCAATGTTAGCCGTAGCCTCATCAAGAATGAGCAAGCGATTGTTTCTGAGAATGACTCTGGCCAAACATATCAACTGCTTCTGGCCGACACTGAAGTTATGTCCGCCGTGGAAGACATTGTGGTCCAACGGAACATCGTTCAGCTCGACCAGCCGCAGCACCTCCCACAATTTCATGTCATCGTACTGATTGAACGGATCTAGATTATAACGCAGACTCTCGGAAAGAGCACCGATTCTTGCGGTATAATGGAGATCTTGGAGCG
>NW_012054208.1:0-511 GCF_000956235.1 Wasmannia auropunctata | reverse complement strand
GTATATACTCGTATAATAAATCCGAAAGAAACATGAGGATTATACGAGAGATGACTCGCGAAATTATAAGACACTGAATATACACAATATGTATGTATATTACGTTAGATTTAGAATATTCAATCACATATATTAAATAAATAATAATTTTAATTAATAAAGGATCTATAATAAATTTCTGCTTAAATGCAAGTCCTCTTATGTATATTATGTATATATATATATATATATATATATATATATATACATATTTTTATATATTATACACATATATAAATATGTACATATATGTATAAAATAATAAAATAACATATGTTAACATATATATATACTAAAATAATATATGTTATTAAATTGATTTTCAGCGAATATCTTTAATACTATGAGGTAAATGAAAAAATACTTTATATATAATAATTTTGTGTTATATTACATAAGAAGATACAAAGAAAACATGTCTAATAGTTTTTGATGTTTTGCCACGTTTTGATGTTTATTTAATGTACATCAA
>NW_012054207.1:0-723 GCF_000956235.1 Wasmannia auropunctata | reverse complement strand
GTCGCTTTGCGTAAAATCTCGATGAGCGTGAATCACGCGTCGGAACCAGCAGTTCCAATTAATAGTAAAGTCGGTAAAGATTGTAAGAACGTTGTGTGATTGTGTCGTGTGCGTGTTTAATTATTTGTTAATAAATTCGTTGTTAATATTACACGAACATCTTTCGTCATTTCGACGCCCTATCCTCGCGAGTGTTTCGAAAAGATTTCAGCATCGCAGAACGAGGAAATTCCTGAGCCACGAGCACACCAACGAGACATCCCGAACGAGCGATCCAGCCAACGAGCGACAGGGATCCAAGGGAAATTCATTAATATCCTTGTTATTTGGAGATGAAAATAACTGGCGACCTAAGTAGTAAGTGATTTTATTCATTATACGGCATTGTCCGGTCACAGTGGGACGGGGCAACTAGCGGTCCATGATTATATAGTCAAAGGCCTGGCCTCGCCGCATCGTGTGACGTGGATCTGCACACCGCGCTAGATTTGGTAAGGAAATTCATTGCATTTTCCGTAAAACTAAATTATATTTGTGCCGGCATGCGTAATTGCATGCGATTAATTGCCTAGCTGCATGCGCAAGTTGTCGCGAGTTAACCTAACCCATTCCGTTGACCCGCGGAAAAGAGTTGCACGATTCAATCATCTCGAATGTCTCTCGTGCGTGCGTTTCTCTAGCGCGTACATACGATATTCGCAATATTACAATGCCCAGCATTGA
>NW_012054206.1:0-413 GCF_000956235.1 Wasmannia auropunctata | reverse complement strand
TTTCGTTGTTCGGACATCGAAGCGTAAAGTCCCGCGTCCGTGATTATATCTCGGCGTGTATACTGTGCGTTGCTACTTCGGTAAAAGCTATCCGATCACTTCGAGTGTGCTACAACGGCGTGGCCTACCGTAGTATTGAAAGCGCGATAACAGTGCGTGTTGCTATCACAGTAAAAGCTACCCGATCACTTCGAGTGTGCTACAACGGCGTGGCCTACTGCGGTATTGAAAGCACGATTAATATTCCGAGTCGCTTTGCGTAAAATCTCGATGAGCGTGAATCACGCGTCGGAACCGAGCAGTTCCAAGTAAATGTAAAAGTCGGTGAACATTGTAAGAACGTTGTGTGATTGTGTCGTGTGCGTGTTTAATTATTTGTTAATAAATTCGTTGTTATTATTACACGAGCATCT
>NW_012054205.1:0-1052 GCF_000956235.1 Wasmannia auropunctata | reverse complement strand
GGAGCCCAGACAGGAGGATACGCTGGGAGACCAAGGAAGCCAACAGATTCTTCCGAATAGACGGGAGGACGGCGAGCAAGAAGATTTTCCACCGGAACCTGGAGAAAAGGAAGAACTGACCGGGGAAAACCGAAGAACTGACGCGGATAAATGATATATTAAGATTATCGATTCCATTCACGTAAATGTCGAGTCAATAGCGCGTCAGATCATAAGATATACATGTCATATTAATATATAGCCCTTACTTTTATACACATATAGTAACAAAAGCATATATTATACTTACCTGTCACTTATCCTCTTCGTACCTATAATAGGGAAAGGAATAATGATTCAAATTAATATAAATTCATTTAACTTTATTTATATTCACTAAATTCATTAATTAAAAAGAGTTAAAGTAAAATATACTTACCTGCGTTGAGCCTTCAGCTTACGTAGAAGCACCTGCCTGCGTAGACCCATGTAGCGTACAGCGTAGAGCACCAGGCTAGGGTGAAATTTAAATATTCATTCAAACGGAGATTCGCTCCGATAATTATTCATATTATGCGCTAATATAGCATAGTGCAAAAGGCCAATTTGATTTAACGAACTTTAGGACTTTGTATACAAGAAAAGTTTATGTACCACCTTGACATTATACATATGGGTGTATCTCGACTTAAGAAATGTTTCCAACGGGATAAATTAAAGATTCGAAGCGTATTAAAGAAAGCGCAGCTGCATGCCATAGAAGCATTGCATTCGGATGTAATAATAGCGCGAAAACGCGTAAAGACCGATATTCAAGCGTGATGTCGGAATAAAATA
Organism: Wasmannia auropunctata; assembly: GCF_000956235.1. Taxonomy (NCBI): domain Eukaryota; kingdom Metazoa; phylum Arthropoda; class Insecta; order Hymenoptera; family Formicidae; genus Wasmannia; species Wasmannia auropunctata. The sequence goes on along the minus strand of NW_012054205.1, from coordinate 236 downwards.
TTAACTCGCCCGTAAAACGCGATAACGTATCGCGAGAGTAATATAAAGTCTTTATTAATTATTATTATTAATATATCGGAACGCAGAATATGTTTTATTAATTAATTCGCGAATATTTGATGTAATAGCCTTAAGCTCTGATCGCGAATTGCGTTCATTGGTCAATTCGCGTACCGCAACATATTCTGACGTCACGATGCACGAAATGGCGGACCCCGAGTTCAATCAGCCAATGA
>NW_012054204.1:0-404 GCF_000956235.1 Wasmannia auropunctata | reverse complement strand
TAATACAACTATTACATTTCTCGGATTGAACATTTTGCCTCTGAAAAATTATAAATAATAAATTTTAGTTATATAAACATTTTTAGAAACAAAAATAGTAAATATATTTAAAAAATAGTAATGCTTTATTGTATACATACTTTATTAACATTACATTATTTATTATGTTAAATATATTTTTAATTTACTCTAAACGTGATAAATGTATATTATATAATTATTGTACCTTTTCATATTTTTATTTTCCGTGAGAAACTCCAGAAGAAATATAATCTTATTATGTGATACATAAACGTGTTTGTATATATGATAACTGATATATGTCTTTTCCACAAAAGCAGTAGGAATAAGTATCAAAAGATTTTTCTGCAGTACTGTAACAAAATACAAATAAGAATTTTAAA
>NW_012054203.1:0-479 GCF_000956235.1 Wasmannia auropunctata | reverse complement strand
GCTCTTCCGATCTATAATGGAAAGAATAACTCCTTTGTATAAAGTATCATTAGTCAGCGTTAGCGTATAAGTCTGATGTTCTAAGGATCCGGGTTCGAATCGCGAATATATCTCGATGTGTTTTCAAAAATTTATAAACCTGCATATAAATTGTAATTAATATTTAATAATAGAAAACGTGCGAAAAAAATTTAAACTCTACAAATATTAATATGTAATTACAAAATAAAAAAAATTTTTGGTTAAAATAATATAGCAATGTATGATATATGTATATACCACCAATGTACACTGCATATCTTTGGAATATACCTATGTATGTACTGTGGACATCCTATGTACATATATGTGGTAATTATTTCACATACATAGGATATGTAATACATATACTTTTCACATTCCATGTATATACATACATTATACAATAGCCACATATGTATATACATAGAACATACATAGAATGTCCTAATGTTTATTGG
>NW_012054202.1:0-847 GCF_000956235.1 Wasmannia auropunctata | reverse complement strand
CAGCGGCCGTCGCCGTCGTCCGCCGTAGCGACGGACGGACGGCGCGTTGGCGAGCGGCGATGGCCATCCCGTAATCCCAATCCGCGCTCGAGCTGCTCGAAACCCGCGGGACCTCGCGGAACGGAGTCGCTCTCTGCCTCTCGGCGCCTCGCCGCTCGCGCCCGACCGATGAATGACGTAGGCGCGAGGGGTGTGTCGGCCCTTGTGTGCCACTATTCGCACGGCGCCGTGCCGCGCCGCGTTGCGTCGCGTCGCGTCGCGTCGCGGCGGCGAGACCGGGCGCAGACAGAGTGGTGTGGCGACCGAGTAAATGCATGTATATTGCTTCATGAATGCGCGCGGCGATGAGCTTGTAGTTAGCCGACGTTGTGCCGTCATTATTAGCGCGGCGGCTGGCTTATGCGCGCCGCGCATCCAGAATCCACGCGGTGACAAATGGCCCGCTCTGACAGACGAAACGCGCCGGAAGCAATTTGCGCACCGGGAAATTCGCCGGAGCGGAAGGGGGGAGGAGGATTCCGCGGGCCGTCTAAAAATAACGAGTAACCGGGAAATGCGGACCGCAACTCGTTCTAATTATGGTTTTGCCGCCGTGTTTCGGCCGCTTTACTTCTCATAATCGACGAGTCAACGTGAAAGATCAGTTATCGCATCAGCTTAGAAATATCAGATTTCCACGAGAGGAAAAATACATCCTATTGCACAAAATTTAAGTAGCAGAAAATTAAATCTTTTATAATGCATTATAAGACATGATTACTAAATGTGTGTTTTAGTATAAATAATTTAGGTAATTTTTTGTACAGACTCATATATACTCGTAGAACGGGAATTGAAATTTGTAAAT
>NW_012054201.1:0-439 GCF_000956235.1 Wasmannia auropunctata | reverse complement strand
CTAGCCAGCGCGCCTCGATAGAGGCTCGAAAACTTCCGCCGATACGCGGAGAACACGTTGAGCGAAGAGGTGGCACGGAATCCTGCTAATCCTAGCCAGCGCGCCTCGATATAGAGGCTCGAAAACTCCCGCCGATACGCGAAAAACATGTTGAGCAAAGAGGTGGCACGGAATCCTAACCAGCGCGCGTATCGACAGAGGCTTGTCGGTAAGGCGGAAAGCTGTTGAACGAAGAGGCACGGAATCTCCCACTCTCATACGGCGCGTAAGCCCCGCCTCTCAGCGCAAAAGCAGCATATATGCGTTGGTGGGGGCAGTAGGCTCCTCCTCCATGGCGCGCTGGCGGCCTCCGCCCCGAATACCTCTGCCACCTACTTGTTAACTGTGCGCTCCTGATACTTATTATTCGATTTAAACGAAGTTTCTGACGCTGCGAAAA
>NW_012054200.1:0-663 GCF_000956235.1 Wasmannia auropunctata | reverse complement strand
ACATACTCACGAAGGGCGAAATTCTGTTCAATGCCGATGTTTTCGGTAAGGTCAAAAATTTTTGTTTGGAGAACACTTTATATGTTCCAGATCTATGCACAAATTGATTATCCGTCGGAAAGATCATCCAAAGAGGATACAATGTGATCTTTGACAAGGGCGCAGTCGTCATAAAGGATAGCGACGGCGTCACCAGACCGATCGCGGATCGCATTGATGGATTATACTACGTGCGCGAAACGTCGACCCATCAACGTGATAGCATTCAAGAAGTGTTCTAGAGAAGTCGAATCCCTGGAAACGTGGCATTATCGCAGGGCATCTGAACGAGAAATATTTCCTGGAAGCCACAAAAAATCAAACAGTATACGCGGCATTGAAGTCAAGAAACCAAGTGAAAAACTGAATTGCGATATCTGCTTGAAAGGTAAGTTGACAATAGCCCCCTTTGTCAAAAGGAGTGAACGTACGCTGCTAAAAATGTTCGATTAAAACGTAATCCGTTTTAATCGATTTTAATCGGTATTAATCGGTTCAATCCGCGTCCGGATTAAAAAGTATTCGGTTTTAATTCCGAACGAATTATAATTGATTTTAATATTACTTTTGCGGATTATTTCCAATCTGAAATCATTATATGACATTTTAAGACTGTGTTTAAAC
>NW_012054199.1:0-883 GCF_000956235.1 Wasmannia auropunctata | reverse complement strand
TGTATAATTAGTTAAGATATATTTTGTTTATAAATATAAAGTTTGCATATAAAATATTAACAAATATGAAGTTACAATTTTTACTAAAACTTAATTTTGTATATGCGAAATGGCGTTTGAAATAAAGGATTAAAAATAAATACTTGCCATATATATACAATCGAGAAATGTTCACATTTTTCTAAAATAAAAAGATCGACACTATTAAAAAAAGTCAATATAAAGTCATTCTTTAGTCATTTGAAATCTAGATTTTAATCATAATGTAAAAAATGACGTAAATTCGGTCAATTTGACGTCAAATTGATATTATTTTGACTTTTCTGTTCTCCTTGGGAAGATGACAACATCGAATTGAAATTAGCTAACAATAGCTCCTGACATACTCACGAAGGGCGAAATTCTGTTCAATGCCGATGTTTTCGGTAAGGTCAAAAATTTTTGTTTGGAGAACACTTTATATGTTCCAGATCTATGCACAAATTGATTATCCGTCGGAAAGATCATCCTAAAGAGGATACAATGTGATCTTTGACAAGGGCGCAGTCGTCATAAAGGATAGCGACGGCGTCACCAGACCGATCGCGGATCGCATTGATGGATTATACTACGTGCGCGAAACGTCGACCCATCAACGTGATAGCATTCAAGAAGTGTTCTAGAGAAGTCGAATCCCTGGAAACGTGGCATTATCGCAGGGCATCTGAACGAGAAATATTTCCTGGAAGCCACAAAAAATCAAACAGTATACGCGGCATTGAAGTCAAGAAACCAAGTGAAAAACTGAATTGCGATATCTGCTTGAAAGGTAAGTTGACAATAGCCCCCTTTGTCAAAAGGAGTGAACGTACGCTGCTAAAAATGTTCGATTAAAACGTAATCC
>NW_012054198.1:0-301 GCF_000956235.1 Wasmannia auropunctata | reverse complement strand
AAAGATGGAACATGTATAATTAGTTAAGATATATTTTGTTTATAAATATAAAGTTTGCATATAAAATATTAACAAATATGAAGTTACAATTTTTACTAAAACTTAATTTTGTATATGCAAAATGGCGTTTGAAATAAAGGAATTAAAAATAAATACTTGCCATATATATACAATCGAGAAATGTTCACATTTTTCTAAAAATAAAAAGATACGACACTATTAAAAAAAGTCAATATAAAGTACATTCTTTAGTCATTTGAAATCTTAGATTTTAATTCATAATGTAAAAAATGACGTAAAT
>NW_012054197.1:0-371 GCF_000956235.1 Wasmannia auropunctata | reverse complement strand
CCTCCTGAAACGTGTTTAACCTTGTAATAGTCCGAGAACCGATGCTCCAATGATCTATAAATATTAATTGCTAATAAAAGTATACCAATGGTATAAATCTTTTTAATAGATGTTACAAAGATGGAATATGTATAATTAGTTAAGATGTATTTTGTTTATAAATATAAAGTTTGCATATAAAATATTAACAAATATGAAGTTACAATTTTTACTAAAACTTAATTTTGTATATGCGAAATGGCGTTTGAAATAAAGGAATTAAAAATAAATACTTGCCATATATATACAATCGAGAAATGTTCACATTTTTCTAAAAATAAAAAAGATCGACACTATTAAAAAAAGTCAATATAAAGTCATTCTTTAGTCAA
>NW_012054196.1:0-422 GCF_000956235.1 Wasmannia auropunctata | reverse complement strand
ATATACATAACAAAATCGTGATTAAGAAATATGTATTTAAAAGCTTATTTACGATATTTATAAAGCGGTCACCCATCCAAGCCATAAACCTCCTGAAACGTGTTTAACCTTGTAATCGTCCGAGAACCGATGCTCCGATGATCTATAAATATTAATTGCTAATAAAAGTATACCAATGGTATAAATCTTTTTAATAGATGCCACAAAGATGGAATATGTATAATTAGTTAAGATATATTTTGTTTATAAATATAAAGTTTGCATATAAAATATTAACAAATATGAAGTTACAATTTTTACTAAAACTTAATTTTGTATATGCGAAATGGCGTTTGAAATAAAGGAATTAAAAATAAATACTTGCCATATATATACAATCGAGAAATGTTCACATTTTTCTAAAAATCAAAAAGATCGACACT
>NW_012054195.1:0-385 GCF_000956235.1 Wasmannia auropunctata | reverse complement strand
ACCATCATATATTAGAGAATGAAAAAGAATATACATAACAAAATCGTGATTAAGAAATATGTATTTAGAAGCTTATTTACGATATTCATAAAGCGGTCACCCATCCAAGCCATAAACCTCCTGAAACGTGTTTAACCTTGTAATCGTCCGAGAACCGATGCTCCGATGATCTATAAATATTAATTGCTAATAAAAGTATACCAATGGTATAAATCTTTTTAATAGATGTCACAAAGATGGAATATGTATAATTAGTTAAGATATATTTTGTTTATAAATATAAAGTTTGCATATAAAATATTAACAAATATGAAGTTACAATTTTTACTAAAACTTAATTTTGTATATGCGAAATGGCGTTTGAAATAAAGGAATTAAAAATAAA
>NW_012054194.1:0-723 GCF_000956235.1 Wasmannia auropunctata | reverse complement strand
TAAATTTGATAATTTATTACAAATTTTATGAATTAAGCTTGAGAGAAATATATATTTCTGTAACATTAACATACATATTAATATAAGTTTTAATATTTAACATGACACAATCATCTCACGAATGAATATTCATTCGATGCAAACAGATATTTATTTAAAAATAAATATTGAAGTAAGCATTACATATGAATCTTTTTATTCGTGCGTACGTTAAATTGTTGAATTTCATTATTTACATCGTTGATTGTGAGAGGATGCGTCAGAGTTGAAACAGTGGCATTAGCAGTTGTAAATGAAAGTGCCGGCGATCCCTGTTCTGTTGTCTCCACGCAGGAGCAAGAGGAATGCATAATTGATCCATACATTCATTCACGTTTCGACGTATCTCTCTCCTCTCTCTCTCACTCGTTCTCTTCTCTTGATTCTTGAGAGGGATTTGAATTTCCAATCAAGTTTCCGCGTCCCTCCGAGCACAACAAACATTTGTGCTTAGCGTTGTCTAGCAAATCAAATCTCTTTGGGTGATGAATTCATTAGACAGTAGAAATACATATGACAATCTAGCTAACAGTAGTGCGACGCATTTAAGGATGTATGTGATGTATCTCAAAACATTACGAAAAATATAAAAATTTTACAGATTGTTCTGTTAATACATCTGAGCAACTGTGCAAAATTTGAGCACGATTCTCTTATTAATTATTTAATTTTTTATTTACTCTT
>NW_012054193.1:0-312 GCF_000956235.1 Wasmannia auropunctata | reverse complement strand
TCTGAGCCCCGTACTGAATCCGGCGCCCACATGCATGAACCGTCCGCGCACCACATCTTTCAAACTTTCCAGTCGCGCGATACGAGCGATGACAGATTGTCTCACACCGATCGATAATCGCGGATTTCGACTCTGCTCATCGAGCGAATCGATGAATTCGTCGACACGCTCTTCCCACGCGATAAAGTCTTCTCGCGTAATCAGCCGGGTGGCTTGCTCATCCAGATCTCTTATCGTTTGCTCCATGTTCTTTTTAGCACGAATACACAAATATATCTTTCTCACTCTGTGCAAATAGGACACATGTTACAA
>NW_012054192.1:0-457 GCF_000956235.1 Wasmannia auropunctata | reverse complement strand
TGACTGAAGGATGCTTGTTCACAACGGAGAGGAACAGATCGCGGAATGAGAGCCAGTCTTCGATTGCCCCTGAAAATTGTGGCAGATTGATTCGAGGCAACCATTGTGCGAGGCGTGTTCCCCGGTAGGATTGACTGTCTCTGGCATTAGCTCGAAACTTCGTTCGGATCGTTGGAGATCGCACGACCAGTCCGTCAAGGCTCCCCGTTGCAACACGTAAGACGTTTCCGTTGTTTCGTACAAGTCATCCTTGATATATCGGTCGCGCTGAGCTTGTCGGAGAATTTTGAGCGGAGCAATTCGTGTTGAGCATCAAATTTTGACCAAGCGGCATCGAGAGTCTTGATTTTCGCCTCGATTATGCCCGAGGTCACGTTAGATTGACCTTGCTTTTTCAAATTCTCAACCGCTCGGGCCATGCGGGTGAAAAGTATGTGCTGTTTATCAATAAGAATGT
>NW_012054191.1:0-374 GCF_000956235.1 Wasmannia auropunctata | reverse complement strand
TTGCGAAGGCCTTCCTCGAATATGACGGAACAGACCTCCGCTCCGAGCAGAAGCTCGACGGGATCTGTCGATGAAAAGTCGGGGTCTGCTAGAGGGAGACCTTGGAGGTGTGGCCATGCGTTGCCCTGCTGAGAGCCTGTGCTCTGATACAGCGACAAGCGCGGCAGCACGACAGCGACTGCAGAGATGGTCGCTCCAGTCACCGTGGAAGTGAGTTGCAACGTGACCTTTCCTCGAGCTGTCCCGGAAGGAGTTCCTCCGATTCCGAAAATGGCGAAGGTGGATTTGGCACGTTGCAGTTTGAGTCGCTGAGCCAAGGTTTCGGATATCAAGGACACTTCTGATCCCTGATCGATCAGCGCTCGCACTTTATA
>NW_012054190.1:0-556 GCF_000956235.1 Wasmannia auropunctata | reverse complement strand
GTGTGGGCGGCAGACAATTCCAACGTATCTTGGTAATGGTGCGCGAGATTCGTCAAAATTGTGGCTGCACAAAGTTCAAGACGGGGTATAGATACTTGTTTCAACGGAGCCACCCGCGTTTTAGATGCGAGTAGACGCACGGAAATGTCACCTGACGTTGCTGTGACACGAAGATAGAGTACTGCCGCGAAACCACGTTCAGACGCGTCCGCGAAGCCGTGCAGTTCAAGCTTCGCTTCGCTATCTCCATCGAGAGTTGGGAGTTCGTCAATTAGCTGATGCCATGAGCGTGCGTCGGTCGATGGCAGTGGTGTGTCCCAATCCAGCCCCTGCATCCAGGCGGACTGAATCAGAACCTTTGCTCGGACGACAACGGGCGCCAGCCACCCGAGTGGATCAAACAGCCGAGCTGTTTCCGCGAGTGCTATTCGTTTGGTGAAGGTGGCAATCTTCCGCGGATTTATTTTGAATCCGAAGCTATCGGCGGCTGGGAACCACCGTCAAACCGAGAGTCGAATGGTTTTCGTTCTCCCATGCGTGAGAGGCTGTCTCCAGA
>NW_012054189.1:0-338 GCF_000956235.1 Wasmannia auropunctata | reverse complement strand
TAGACTGGAACTAAGAAATTTATACGAATCGATAAATCGCAATTTTATACAAGTATTTCGCTTCTTTTTATCCTCGGTGCTTTGGACATTTTTTGTAAACGATATATATTTTTCTTTCGTTATTGGAAGTAGTTCTACACGCCCTTGGTATGCTTCAGCTATTTCCTTGATAACAAAATGCGCATCGTAGCCGGACAAATTGTGAAAAACTACTGGAATGCAATGCGAATCTTGGTAATTTAAGTTGCAATTTGAATGTGCCGGACCTCTATATCGTCCAGTCAAATGACAGTGATCGCGTACCCGCGAGTCGTCAGGCGCGAACGGTTTCNCGCACA
>NW_012054188.1:0-388 GCF_000956235.1 Wasmannia auropunctata | reverse complement strand
TAGATTGAAATTTTCTGTGGACAAATTACAATATTCGCGTTGCAATATTCTTAGTTTCTCTTTACTAAGATTTGACGCCAATTTGTCGAGACTGGAACTAAAAATTTATATGAATCGATAAATCGCAATTTTATACAAGAATTTCGATTCTTTTTATTCTCGGTGCTTTGGACATTTTTTGTAAACGATATATATTTTTCTTTCGTTATTGGAAGTAGTTCTACACGCCCTTGGTATGCTTCAGCTATTTCCTTGATAACAAAATGCGCATCGTAGCCGGACAAATTGTGAAAAACTACTGGAATGCAATGCGAATCTTGGTAATTTAAGTTGCAATTTGAATGTGCCGGACCTCTATATCGTCCAGTCAAATGACAGTGATCGCGTA
>NW_012054187.1:0-419 GCF_000956235.1 Wasmannia auropunctata | reverse complement strand
GTGTCACCTGTCAATGAACTGTAGAACGATTAGCGCGGTGGTAAACATTTATTATTCAATTTTTCGTACACAGTCAATGTACTCGTATGGAAATACACCTTTTCTTGTGAGAAGATTGAAATTTTCTGTGGACAAATTACAGTATTCGCGTTGCAATATTCTTAGTTTCTCTTTACTAAGATTTGACGCCAATTTGTCGAGACTGGAACTGAGAAATTTATATGAATCGATAAATCGCAATTTTATACAAGAATTTCGATTCTTTTTATTCTCGGTGCTTTGGACATTTTTTGTAAACGATATATATTTTTCTTTCGTTATTGGAAGTAGTTCTACACGCCCTTGATATGCTTCAGCTATTTCCTTGATAACAAAAATGCGCATCGTAGCCGGACAAATTGTGAAAAACTACTGGAATA
>NW_012054186.1:0-419 GCF_000956235.1 Wasmannia auropunctata | reverse complement strand
GTTTTAACATCGCGTCCCACGTAAATCCTGGTAGAGTATAATAGTATGCAGGGTCAAGTCCATAACTTTCGACGCAACTATCGCGAAAATTTTCAAAGATATCTGCCAACAACAAGACGTTTGTTTTTATATACAAATCGCTGTACTCGCCGAGCATTTGGATAGAGAACCGCCGCCACACTGTGCATGCGTGCGCGTAATCACTCTCGGATACGGTGTCACCTGTCAATGAACTGTAGAACGATTCGCGCGGTGGTAAACATTTATTATTCAATTTTTCGACACAGTCAATGTACTCGTATGGAAATACACCTTTTCTTGTGAGAAGATTGAAATTTTCTGCGGACAAATTACAGTATTCGCGTTGCAATATTTTTAGTTTCTCTTTGCTAAGATTTGACGCCAATTTATCGAGACTA
>NW_012054185.1:0-389 GCF_000956235.1 Wasmannia auropunctata | reverse complement strand
TTGTCAGTAAGCAATTCAAAATTGATTCGCGTATGTTTTAACATCGCGTCCCACGTAAATCTTGGTAGAGTATAATAGTATGCAGGGTCAAGTCCATAACTTTCGACGCAACTATCGCGAAAATTTTCAAAGATATCTGCCAACAACAAGACGTCTGTTTTTAAATACAAATCGCTGTATTCGCCAAGCGTTTGGATAGAGAATCGCCGCCACACTGTGCATGCGTGCGCGTAATCACTCTCGAATACGGTGTCACCTGTCAATGAACTGTAGAACGATTCGCGCGGTGGTAAACATTTATTATTCAATTTTTCGACACAGTCAATGTACTCGTATGGAAATACACCTTTTCTTGTGAGAAGATTGAAATTTTCTGCGGACAAATTACA
>NW_012054184.1:0-483 GCF_000956235.1 Wasmannia auropunctata | reverse complement strand
TATCCCCTGTGTGCCTTGTCGACTCAGTCACATTGCCCAGCCGTATAAATTGTTTACATCGAAATACATTAAATACGACGATGGTTTCGATGGATCGTATGACTGCATATACTTATTGTTGGCTCGCGCGTATCTCTTGGAACATTGACTCAGACCGCCGCGTATACCACGTTCGACAAACATGACCATGTCAATGTCAGTAAGCAATTCAAAATTGATTCGCGTATGTTTTAACATCGCGTCCCACGTAAATCCTGGTAGAGTATAATAGTATGCAGAGTCAAGTCCATAACTTTCGACGCAACTATCGCGAAAATTTTCAAAGATATCTGTCAACAACAAGACGTCTGTTTTTAAATACAAATCGCTGTACTCGCCGAGCGTTTGGATAGAGAATCGCCGCCACACTGTGCATGCGTGCGCGTAATCGCTCTCGGATACGGTGTCACCTGTCAATGAACTGTAGAACGATTCGCGCGGTGG
>NW_012054183.1:0-516 GCF_000956235.1 Wasmannia auropunctata | reverse complement strand
CGCATCAAAAGGAAAACAGATAAATACTGTGAATGGAAATAAATATATATGTGACCTAGAAGCTCCAAAATTATATTCTTTAAACGATATAAAGTGTAAATTATTTTCTCTACGATATCACTCTGAATTCGTTTTCTTTCCATTAATACATACTCTAGATATTAAAATTACAATGTAAATAAATAATTCATACTGCAGTATATATTTGTATTTTTAAAAATATATTCAAACTGATTTTTTTACATTACATATTATGCATTTTATCTACTTCCACTACCTGATCGTAATTTTCATTTATAGTGTCAACATGTGGCTCATTATTATTAATAATATCAACTTGTGGCTCAATATTGTTGATATTTCTTCCTTTTTTTTTTCAACTGCTGCATTTATTTGTTTGGCATGTTTCAAAACGTGATTTTTGAATAATTTTTCATTTTTTGAAACATTCCAACGTGAATCGGCCATTGCAGTTAAATCTTGTATTAGAGACAAAATTCCATCACACAACTGAAA
>NW_012054182.1:0-573 GCF_000956235.1 Wasmannia auropunctata | reverse complement strand
TTTGGGCCCCTCCCAGGTATAAGTTCGTATCCATTTGAAAATTGCCTTGGACACTTAAAGTCTTTAATTCGAAATGGTAATTGCCACTAAGTCAGATAAGTAAAAGGGTTGTAGAGTTATCAAAATTAAATAATTTAAAACGTGAGGACGATTCTGGCATCTTTTTGAAAAATGAAATTATTCACGAAAATCATGAAGCTCCAATGTGTTCAAGTGTTTACAAAACACTACATTTATCTAAGAATTTTATTTTATCTAATGATGATAAAAATAAGTATTTTATGACCAAAAATGGAGATATCGTTTTTATGATAAACGCCACTCTATTTAACAAGAAAATTCATATATTCGGTGCGTGTTTGCAAAACAAATATGATTTTTTTGTCAACCCTTTTGTTTCTTCTCGTCTTAATATATACGCATCAAAAGGAAAACAGATAAATACTGTGAATGGAAATAAATATATATGTGACCTAGAAGCTCCAAAATTATATTCTTTAAACGATATAAAGTGTAAATTATTTTCTCTACGATATCACTCGGGAATTCGTTTTCTTTCCATTAATACATACT
>NW_012054181.1:0-324 GCF_000956235.1 Wasmannia auropunctata | reverse complement strand
CATCGCTGAACGATTATTAAATGATTTATGTTGAAACCTTTATTGATATTTATGGAATTGATTCCGTCAGTAGTAACGTACATAATTTATGTCACGTAGTTGATGACGTTAGAAAGTTTGGGCCCCTCCCAGGTATAAGTTCGTATCCATTTGAAAATTGCCTTGGACACTTAAAGTCTTTAATTCGAAATGGTAATTTGCCACTAAGTCAGATAAGTAAAAGGGTTGTAGAGTTATCGAAATTAAATAATTTAAAACGTGAGGACGATTCTGGCATCTTTTTGAAAAATGAAATTATTCACGAAAATCATGAAGCTCCAATGT
>NW_012054180.1:0-467 GCF_000956235.1 Wasmannia auropunctata | reverse complement strand
TATTTATTGCAATCTACTGAGAGGTGCCCTAGCTAAAACGTTTTATTGCATATGCTTTAATTTAAACTTAACATTTTAAATTGCATTATACGGTAAATTATAGGCACTCCTGGTTCAAATGCTGAGTATGGAAGTTGCATAAAATGTACTGTAGTAGGAGATTGGGATAAAAAAGGAAGGCATATGAGTTATCCAAAAATCGATTGCCCTCGCAGAACCGATGAAAGTTTCAGTAGTAAGATAGATGAAGATCATCATAGAGAAGATACACCTCTAACGGAGTTACCAATTAACATGGTGGAAGATTTTGTTATCGCAGATTCCCTCCATTTATTTAATTTAGGTATATTTTAATATTAGGATTTCATTAGAATATTTTCTACTTTAATATATACAATTTTGCGCAGGTCTATTATGCGCAGATGCTTGTTCGGATGGCGCGAGGGTAGTTACAACTTCCGTACAAA
>NW_012054179.1:0-580 GCF_000956235.1 Wasmannia auropunctata | reverse complement strand
TGGCCGATTTCATTCATTGTTGAAAACATGCCTCATATACAACCGATGGTTGCAGCGATTTATTATGGCGATAGCAAACCGCCTCTCCAATTATTTTTTAAGCAGTTTGTTAAAGAATTAAAGGAAATTTGCAGGGATGGCTTACAAATCGGCAGACATCAAGTGAATGTTAAAGTAAAATGCTTTGTTTGTGACACGCAAGCTAGAAGTTTTATTAAAGGTACGTATCTTTTATGAAGATTGAGTTGTAAAATATTAATTTTCTATTATTTTAAAAAAATGCTGAATTTTATTATTAAATGTTCATATTATTAAATAATGTGAAATATGTTTATTAAAAAAATTAACCTTATTATACATTAGAATCAAAGTTATCTAAATTTTTAACGCAATTATTTATTGCAATCTACTAAGAGGTGCCCTAGCTAAAACGTTTTATTGCATATGTTTTAATTTAAACTTAACATTTTAAATTGCATTATACGGTAAATTATAGGCACTCCTGGTTCAAATGCTGAGTATGGAAGTTGCATAAAATGTACTGTAGTAGGAGATTGGGATAAAAAAGGAAGGCATATGA
>NW_012054178.1:0-437 GCF_000956235.1 Wasmannia auropunctata | reverse complement strand
TCGTTGTAAAGGAAATCAAGAGTTTAATTTAAAAAAGCAGCGAGTGAGTAAGTATACTTACTCTCTATAGCGAGAAACCGAAGGCGCTTTAAAGTAGGGATGCGTAGGTGGCGATTGGATAAATAGCAAACGTGCGTATCGAAATATCGAGCAAAAAGATCCGTTTTCTTTTGACGTTTTCGATGTTCGCTTATTTGCACGATTGTTTGCTCGTCGTCAATGCGCGCGCGGCACGTCTCCACCCGCGAATCCTTTTAAAACGCCTTCGACTTCTTGCTACTTACTCGCTGTTTTTACATTGAACTCTTGATTGTATAATATAACAATGGCTCAGAGATTCAGATGCTTTATTTGCAATCTTTTTGGCAATACACGACAGATGCCTCGCATAGGACATGATGAAGTTAAATAAGAAATTACAATATTTAGGCGCGATT
>NW_012054177.1:0-482 GCF_000956235.1 Wasmannia auropunctata | reverse complement strand
AAGTATGACGGCGTCATTGTTGTATGAATCTGAAAAATATGGCCCCAGTATTGATAAAATATATCCATCTGGTGCTAAAACAAGTGTTGGCTTTAATAAATGTCTTCCTTTATGGATCGAGTAAGATTGTCGTAGGACACGGAAGTTGCTACTCTTATGAATATAGGCATAAGTGCCATCACATATAACAATACCTTTGGTATATTGGGCTGATCATTATATAGCTCATTAGCAAATGGTGTCACATGGCGATTGATAAATTCTTCCCTACCAATAGCTTCTACTCCCATGTTTTCATGCAAAAATCTTGTTCCGAGTGATTTTCTGACATTACATATCGCTAAGCTAACAGCTTGCCTGCTTGAATAATTGAAAATCACTTTTAAAAATTCGTCAGATAATCCTTGTCTTAACTTGCACAAGAAAGTCATTAAATCTCTAGTCGTAATATTTCTAACACCTACATCAGGAATGGGATCACA
>NW_012054176.1:0-405 GCF_000956235.1 Wasmannia auropunctata | reverse complement strand
TTTTCTCGTAATCACGGATTCCCGGTAGCAATGATTTTGGCATCAGTTGGCGACGACCACCATATATTTCTCAAAGTCGAGTCGCGAAATTAATAATGAAAAAATAAAGTGTGGGAAAAGATTTTATTCGTTTCTCAAACGTTTTCCCATTAATGCTATTACTAATATATTGATTTGATCTTGTTGTGTAATACTTACATTACGCAATGACAAATGAAAAACGGTGACAGTCGTTAATTCATTGCCAAAACAATTGTTATCCGGGGGCAATCCGAAAGATTCGGGATTTATTCCTTCCTGCAGCAGGTCTCTTGACATTCGACGAGGCTTTTTTACCGAAAAAATAATTATGCTACATTTAATAATAATTATAATAATAATAGGAATGAATGTAGCATTATAGAA
>NW_012054175.1:0-308 GCF_000956235.1 Wasmannia auropunctata | reverse complement strand
TACATGGTGAATATTTTGCGTATATAATTATTAATGATCTCTTTAGGGTTATATAGAACAATTAATATTTCATAAGCTCGCATAGAAAAAAAATATATAACTACAATCGTTATCTTTCTCACAGTTTTGTTATATTTTTTAAACATTTTATTTAATAAAAAAGTAATCACTTTAAAATAATCTATTGTAATTAGCTAAATTCAATTTTTGTTATAAAAGTATAATAGAAGAATATAACAAAAGAAAAATATTAACGTTTTATATTTTAATATAAAAGAATAAAATAATATTTGATTTTGATATCATTA
>NW_012054174.1:0-815 GCF_000956235.1 Wasmannia auropunctata | reverse complement strand
CCTCTCTCTCTCTCTCTTTCTTTCCGCAACGGGGGAAATTGCGGTCGCGCCGCATTTTTTGTTTTATCGTCTCACATAACTAGCAGCTCGCGCTGTTTACGAGACTTTAAACACGGCGCCGAACAGCCCAGCAAAGCGTACGTTTTATCGTAACAGCGAGACCGTACATTTTTCAAACGCGAACAATGGACGCGTGAAATGTTAAAATAAATACGTGCGTTTTCGTTTCCAGAAATGTGTCCGTATTTGCTCTCACGCGCGTGGTCGCGAAAACCCCGGAGTCGAAAAATTACGGGATGTAACGCCACTTTAGTATTATTATAATATATATTTTCGAGGCTTTTTCACTTACAAGTTACATTCGAGGTCACCGCGTGCATCAGCAACCGCGATCTGCTTTATTTTTCTTTTTACAGCTCGATATAATTCTCTTGGATTCTTCTTATAACAATTTTTTTAATTGTTTGTACACGTACATGGCTCCTCCGGAAATGCCGTTCTTGGAGAGCTCGAGTGCTTTATGGAATCGAGACCCTCGACGATTAGGATGCCGTCGGAAAATGTAAGGAAATAAGCGCAATTCAGGCGAGACAGGAACGCGACACGTCGCCGCCGACAAAATTGATTTAATACAAATTGCGAAACTGCACTGAATTTCGGTGACTTAAACACGACTGTTTCAGGAATTAATTCCGTCCCGTAAAATTTCCATGACAATCGAATCGTTGCCGCGAGGGAGTTCGCGTAATGCTTTCTTATTTCGCACCCGAGGATTTTGCTTCCAAGGTAAAAGAGAAGAGAAAGAGAGAGAGAGA
>NW_012054173.1:0-472 GCF_000956235.1 Wasmannia auropunctata | reverse complement strand
GCCGGTTTGACAAGTTACGCTTGTCCTCACAAAATTCAATTTCAAACAGTAAAATTGAAAAAATACTGTTCAAATTACGCAAAATGTGCTTCGAGAACACAAAGAATGTGTATAGGTTGTAATATCTATCAATGCTCTATCTGTTTTTATGCTTTTTATAAGTGATAAATAGAATTATTTTATTTGAAAAAAATTATAAAATTGATAAAAAACAACCAAAAAAATAATAAAAACTGAAAAGTAAAATATGTATAAAAAATTTAAAATTGATTAAAAAATTAACAAAAAAAGTTTAACGAAAAATAAAATACTGTGACATTGATATAAAACAATAAAAAAATATAACGCTTTTATATACCCATCTCCTGACGTTTTTTAGCACGTTATGATCGGCCATTTTGTGTCCGCCATATTGTTGCAATAATTTTAATGTTATTTTAATTATATAAAGATCGGAAGAGCACACGTCTGA
>NW_012054172.1:0-1192 GCF_000956235.1 Wasmannia auropunctata | reverse complement strand
AAATTTAGTTCGTACAATCAGTTTTTTTCTTAGTGCAGGAGGAAAAGTTTAGGTTTGTTTGCGTTTTCGATTAAACGTGGCGAGCAAGATTGATAATGATCTCGCGCACAGTTTGATGGCGAGCGAGCAATTCGTGAACAATGTCGCGCTGGTTCCGGTCGTGGTTGCTTTGTCCCGCGGTAAATACGTTTGGTCAATTAACCGGGCCTGGTTAGTCATCGAGTCGAAAAGCGAAACGTCGCCCGCACAGTTCGTTCGGCCGCGGCTTTACGCACGCGAGAGATCACCTGGGACACGGGAATCCACCATGCATTTCCTCTTCCTCCTTCCTCCTCTCTTCCACACCACTATACCGTCGGCCACTGCCGTCTCTCTTCCTCCGCTTCCTTCCCATAGTTTCATTCCGAACGGATGGCAGCGCAATCGTGTTGCTCGCCCCGATGCGACAGCACGTATATTATATCGCGCGGAATTACGGAACGTTATGCCCGAGTCATGCACATACGGCCGATCTTGCGGACAATTTGCCGTACATAAATTTTTGCCATGAATAAATCACAGCTGTGATTCATGTAGAAAATAGACGCGCGTTCCGAAATCGCGACCAGCTTTGAAAGAATAAATTACGGAATTTACAAGTTTCTTATTGGTTAGAAATTGGATTTATATTGAATTTCGTGTTTTAAGAGTTTACATTTTATGAAATAATATTCAATATCGAGAATAAATTTTATGATCTATAAATATAATATCCCATGTAATGTTGCACAAAAGTGACGATTTTATTATTAACTTATGATTTATATCATATATGACATATATATTTTTTAGTATACTAGGCTGTTACAAAACAGCATAAGAAGAGATGATTTTTTTAATGCATTTTCTACCTCATTAGTAGTTTCTCTTAAAATCTTTTTATAATGTTATATCAGCATAATCCGAGATTCGTCGACAATGGAACATTGCACGTAGTATAACGCACGTAGTATCCATACATTTCATACACATTGCGCACACGGTGCGTGTGCATCCCTAGTTATCTGGCGGCAAACAGACGCGCAATGGTATATTCGAGTTTCCCAGCATTAGGCGAAATTCCGTTGTCCCCTTTCAAGTTAACTCGCTTGAGACGGCACTCATTTTAACAATCTGCCGTCTGAATAGTTTCATGTGAAAACTGCCACAAAGA
>NW_012054171.1:0-386 GCF_000956235.1 Wasmannia auropunctata | reverse complement strand
CAGAGAATATGGGCAAATTCACATTGACAATGGCATCCTAAGCGTTCTCATTAAGTGTATAAGTGTAAGCATAAGTACAAACATAAGCATGAGCACAAGCATAAGCGCAGACATAAGCATAAGCATAAGCAAACAATCAAAAATAAAAAAGAATAAAGAAATAGAATAAAAATGTAACTAAAAAAGAAAAAATAAAAACTAAAATATCTATGACAGAAGCAGAAAGAAGAATAAAGAATATGAGAGTGAGAAAATCAATTATGCAAAATGCATATAGAAGCAGCACGAGTATTTACGTCGAGCAGGTTAGCGATGAGAGCAATCAAGAATACCACACTCCTAGTTATCAGCAGGTATTCAAACAGTCTAGTCCTGAATACTTTGAT
>NW_012054170.1:2107-4636 GCF_000956235.1 Wasmannia auropunctata | reverse complement strand
TTGATTTTAGATTGGAGTATTATCGATATGATTAAAATGAAGAATTCTACATACCTTTTAAACTCCACGTTATCCTTTGATCGACAGCTTCTCGGAAGATCTGCAATTCCTTTCCGCATGCCGTTGAGTTCAGAAGATCGAATTTCGAAGCAATGGCATAAGCGGGCAGTATTTGAATACGAACATTAGATTCTTGAATATGTGCAGAGACACAAAATAACGCAATTAAATTTGTGCAGATGCACAAAGTAAACGTAGATTGCCATTGCAACATTATAGAAGAGTTTAAAACTGTAAGTAATACGTATTAATGTAAATATTACACGTAAGGTGTGCAACACGGTGGTTACATGTGATATCAACGCACTCAATGGTCAGTATTCACAATTCGGTTCTTATATTTAAGCTAGATTTTTGAATACTTTTTAATTCCGTTCCTGGACTAACGTCTTACGATTCCGAGAAGAGCCTTATATATAGATGTTATGAATTATGAAATAGAGAAGAGTGGCAGTCGCCGAAATGTGAAAACCGGTCGCAGGCATGTATTACGTCATAAGCCAATCACAGAGCCAATCGTATAATCAATTAGATTTAACAATTATACCTAGTGAGAAATGGTTTTCAATTCGACGTCGAATCGACATCGAATTGATGATCATTTCTCACTGAGTAAAGTTGACTGAGGTAAACAATTAGTAGAAGTTATTGCAAAATTAAATAGAAAATAATGTCTCCTTACTCTCGGTTTAAACAAAGAAAGATATTAAATTAAGGCGATGCTGGAAGGTCGGAAAAATTTACACAAGGTCGATAAAGCAGACTTTTCAGTGTTAGTTGTATCTCTAAATGAATCTTTTTACAATATCTTCTGGTCCATTCAAACACGTGAAATGTCCTTATCTAATTGAAGTGCCATTTCTTGGAAAATCTGGCACTTACTGCCGCAATTTTTGCTGTCTTTACCTTAGCTGAATGTCCGAATTACCACAAATTGCCAAGGTTGGGTAAGTTAATATTTTTTTTTAATTAACAAGGAAAGAGACCTAAGTATCCCCTCTCCGATTTTGATGAGCATTTAATATTCTCTAGACAAAACCAAAAATTATGCTACCGCATATTCGTGTTCTTACGCACTTTTTAAGGGACAAAACAACCCTTGGGAAAAAAATCGTTTTTTTTTTATTTCAATGCGAATATCGTCGAAACTACGAGAAATAGAGAAAAATGTTTGCCAAAACTGAATGGCTTTAAGAGCACTTTATAATTAAAATTTAAAATAATTTTAATTTTTTTATTGTTAATTTATTTGTTTACCCCTACCACCAAAATTTTTTTTTAATTTTTCGAATTTTTTTGGATCAAAATTAAATTTTTACCAATTTTAAGACGAATTCAATTATGTGTAATAAAATTATTTTTCGAAATATCATTTTCGAGAAATAATTATAAACGCCTCTATACCATCCGTAGGAGAGACCGGGGATAAAAGTAACATTTTAAATTTAAAGTCTTATAACAGTTAAATTATAATATTTACATTTATAAAACCTATATTTTTATATGTAGAATTTATTTAAATACAAAATTTTCTTGTGTTTATTCTTGTAATGTAACTAGGAAAAGAGTTATTACTGTTTAAACACTATGAGGAATACTGTTACAACTGTCCTCAGTCCCAGGGACGGTTGTAACAGTAGAGAGAGATTGTATTATATTATTTATAAGTAAACACTTAGCTATTTATTAAGTTTTATGCAATACAATTATTTATAATTGTATATGTTAATGTTATATAGATATATAATATATATTTAATAAAATTAACTATAATAAAATAAGAAAGACAAACTCTATATAAAACCGGAAAAAAGCTCTCTTTTTTTTTAATAAGTTCAAATAATGTTGTTAAAAAAACACTTAAATAAAACTAAGCAAATTCAGAGACAATTGTAACGCTACAACCGTCTTCAGAAATCGATGTTACAATTGTCTCCTACTGATATTTTATAATTCGAAGTAAAGTTTCAAAATAAATATACTTACCCGCAAAAAAAACCGGGCACCTAAATTATAGCTCTTTTTAATATCTTTTAATAGCGGTAACACAATGAAAATTCATTGTATTGAGATGAACTTTAGCTCAAAATAAAGCTTAAACTTTCCCTTTGATAATTAAGAAAATCAAAATTGAGTTCCAGAAATGCTTTATAAAATAGTGAACGTTGAAATCAGACTTAAAAAAAAATAGAAAAAAAATTTTTTCTTTAAACTATTGCGCTGGTCAGGAAAGTCGGCTAAATGGCATAAAAATTTATAAGTTTTCAAGCTCATTGATTTCCTAACAAATCCATTCTTTGATCATTTTTTTACGATTTTTTTTTTGACAAAGTTATAGTGTTTTAACACATTTCATAAATCTCTATAAGATTCATATCTGGAGTTTATAGAATTGCGGATCGAACTTGAATGAGCCATGAGGTCCGACACCCGACTTCTTACGACAACGACCCCCTTCCGATTCCCTTC
>NW_012054170.1:0-1922 GCF_000956235.1 Wasmannia auropunctata | reverse complement strand
CAGTTTTGTTATTCCACGTTGCGAGAATGCGCATAATTAGTGTATATGGACGTATGTATGTATGTGTGTGTGTGTGTGAGCCGGCCGTCTTCGCTTTGTTTGTCGTGCACGACTTTTATGACTTTTATATTTGCTCTACGTAACATATATACACAAAGACTTCTAAAAGTTCGTGGCCACCAAAATAATTTCTGAACGGTTCGATTGAATTGAAATTTATAGGATTATAATAGGATTATAATGGCAAAATGTATCTATCATTTAATCTTAAAAACAGCCACTTCAACTCTCCGAGGGGGGCGGGGGGAAGGGGGATTGAAAATCTTAAATGGCATGTGGGGTCGAGTAAGTGTTCGTTTGAAAGGGCTTTTTGACACGATAAAAACGCGAGATTATTGAGATCTCTACGATTTTTATTCGCAGGGTTATGCTTATTTGAACATTGGTGTTTCTTGGCACCAGCGAGGTCCACGTACGGCGAAGACGTGAAGAAGATAAGACTTCGCGCATGTTTCTGAATGGATGGAAATGTTATAATATTGTATAATGGAAACATGTGTTATAATGCTAGTACTTTGTCATAGATAATTACTACAGTTACGTATTTTATAATTACATTTACTTTTGTTTATGTACAATTTATACATGTAATACTGCATGTATAACTACATGTATTCGCAAATCTTTTTTTTATTTAAGTTATGTTTATAATGTCTATATTTATTTAAAAATAGATTACGAGTGAGCTACGGCATTTAAATAGGGCATACATAAAACTGTTTAGTATTGAGCAGGAAAATAACAAAATAATGTTAAATATATGGTTAAATATATGTTAAATATATGGTATCAGTAACAATTGTTATAATATTTAGTGGAGTCATTTCAGGTTTATATACTCTCTTTATACTCAAGAATAATATAATATTGATTATCAATAATTTGTAATATAATTTACCTCTTTTAATGTCAATATTAAAACTTTTCACAGAGAAGACCGAGTAAAGCGAATGCCTTCGGCAAAACGAATGTTTTCTATTTTCGTTTATCTATGTATATTAGAAAGCGCTATGCTAGTCTCTAGTATACCTAGTTGAAGGAACAACCGGCCGGCGACTCCACGAAAGTGCGATCAAACAACATATAATTGCGCTTTCAAGTGTTTGATTAAAAAAATACCAAAAATTGAGGATTTTCTTGTGATTTTCGCTAGTACGTACGTATAGTTTGATTATTGGTAGTTGGTTGCTCTCAATCAGTGTAAATAAATTTTTATAAGAATTCTTGGTTTTTAAAAGTGTATTCGAGGATTAAAATTTGTTTACTTACTACTGAAACTTATTCTGACCTTTCCAAATTCGGGCCGAGTATGTTCTTTAGGCAAAGCGGATGGTATAGCTGAAATAGCTATCCCTAGTTATAGTTGTGTAAATAGCAAACAAACTAAAAAAGGAAAGCCAATGATAAAGAAAATGTACAGTGTTTCTGCTTGGTGTGTTCTGAAGAATACACCCATCGACCGATCGTCTGAAGACTGGATCCAGCCAGTACACCAAATGTGAAATGGACTCATGAAGGTTGCACTGCCCAGCAAACGAAAATTAATTCAAATGAATTAAAAATTTCAATTTATTTTAATTTATCGGAGTTGACGTTTTAAAGTCCGAAGATGCATTTATGTCTCTATTATATTATTTCTGGATTCAAATAAATTGAAATGAGCAATTTATCATGTTGAATTTGAATGTATTTATATCTGTATTATATTATTTTTTAATTCAAATAAATTGAAATACGAAATGAGCTATTCACCATGTTGAATTCGGATGTATTCATGTTCGTATTATATTATTTTATAATTCAAATGAATTCAAAAAATTAGAAGCGCCAATTCGAAATGAATTCATTTCTATTCATTTCAA
>NW_012054169.1:0-406 GCF_000956235.1 Wasmannia auropunctata | reverse complement strand
GTTTTAACACATTTCATAAATCTCTATAAGATTCATATCTGGAGTTTATAGAATTGCGGATCGAACTTGAATGAGCCATGAGGTCCGACACCCGACTTCTTACGACAACGACCCCCTTCCGATTCCCTTCGGATTACTTCCAAAAATGCCCGAAGATCTTTATCGATCGGCGATCCTTTAATAACAAGCCGCGGACACCGCGGCGGGCCCATAAAATGCGTGGGAAATTCTTCGACGTCGCGACGACGCGACGTGTCGGTAGACAGCCCCGGAAGTCAGGCGCCGAATCCCCGATTGATAATATGCCGCAGTTTTGTTATTCCACGTTGCGAGAATGCGCATAATTAGTGTATATGGACGTATGTATGTATGTGTGTGTGTGTGTGAGCCGGTCCGTCTTCGCTTT
>NW_012054168.1:0-486 GCF_000956235.1 Wasmannia auropunctata | reverse complement strand
CACGATTTTAAATAAATCATTCATTAAAAATCGTGACTCTTGTCACAGTCGATTTTTAAAACCATTATTAATTATATTACATTACATCTTCTTTCTATGATAATTTTTATTAAATGTTCGAGATGTTTGTAGTTTAAACTTAGTGAGTTCGTTACTTAGATAATTTATATAAACAATACTTTATTATATATATTATATAACATACTTAAAATATTAAAGTTTAAAATATTTTTGATTAAAATATTTAATTAAAATTAAATTTTAAATAATTGAATATTTAATATATTAGGCTTTAAAGATGTTGGTAATATTTTGATTTTAGATTGGAGTATTATCGATATGATTAAAATGAAGAATTCTACATACCTTTTAAACTCCACGTTATCCTTTGATCGACAGCTTCTCGGAAGATCTGCAATTCCTTTCCGCATGCCGTTGAGTTCAGAAGATCGAATTTCGAAGCAATGGCATAAGCGGGCAGTATTT
>NW_012054167.1:0-306 GCF_000956235.1 Wasmannia auropunctata | reverse complement strand
GTGGATTCATTGGCAAGGGGGTTGCCAAATTTGCGGTAAGGGGAATGAGAGCGCTCTCCTCTTCTATTCGCTTATCGTCTCTTTCTACAAGAAGACCCCATCGGCTTGGTAACGAAATTAACCGAAGACGTCCGAACGATCCGAAGATACTCGAAAACGCTAAAAAGAGCATTTCGAGGTTTCGAGCGTCGCGTTTTCAGCATTTTATAATTTTTTAAGAAGTTTTGTGCCAATTTTTACACACGTGCGCACACACACACATCCGTACTTTAAGGTTAGCGAATATCTAGTCTTTCGGGAATCATC
>NW_012054166.1:0-843 GCF_000956235.1 Wasmannia auropunctata | reverse complement strand
CCATCGGATGTGCCGTGCCTGAGCGCGCGAATTTCAGCCACTAATATTGGTTAACTAAAATCGTTTATAATTTGAAAAGTATTATAGCCTCGACATTTTTGTATTAGGATTTTCGTCTCAAAATTATCTTAGGAACACGTTCTTAAAAGGAAATTCGGTAGAGGTGGGACACCCTGTATATTGTTCTGCTAACTTAATCTTTCTTTAGCAAAACATTATTTAAAAAAAAAATAAAGCAACAAATTATTTTCTTTGGCAACTTTTTAGCAACAAATGAGCAACAAATAATTTCACTAGTTAGAATTGATTCTGCTCATTTTGTTCTGCTAACTTATAAGACGTGAAGCTAGCCGAGCGACGCGTCGTTCGTGACGTGGGTCACGTGACGGCTCACGACAGTGGCGTAGCCGCCGCCGCGCATTGCCAGCCTATCCCCTCCACACGATCGTATTTGTCGTAAATGCCGGCCGCCTGGAGTTCCTGCCCATATCATTTATTATATCTCGAGCTTTCTATTCCCTCCCATCTCTCCTCCCTATCCCTTTCCCTATCCCTCCCTTCTATTCTTCCGAATATAAAGCTCTCCTCTTCTCTTCCTATCACCATCTCTCCCACCTCCACCCCTCTTTCCTCAAAGAAATTCCTACTCTCCTTTTCCCATTCCGACATCCTTCCTCCCCTCTTTGCCCTCTCCTTTATCTCCTCCCAACACATCCTTGCCAATTCACTTCCTTTCCTCCTTGCTAATCTCTCTTCATAACCCCATGCCCTCCTTCCCGCTCTTATCCTTATCTTTTCCCTTTGAAATTCCTCTCTCACCATATACCTTGGCGTATTCCAACT
>NW_012054165.1:0-307 GCF_000956235.1 Wasmannia auropunctata | reverse complement strand
AAATTACATAGTAAGGTAAGTCGAAATTTAATGCGGCCATAAATTTGTGAATAAAGACTAAATAGTACATTTGTTTTAATTATAAAAATTGGTATGTCTGTATAGATTAAGCAACATGGTGAAGTGGCTTAGCGAGCAAGCAGAAGCCGCTGGTGTCGAGATATATCCTAAAAACGAAGTGATTGATATTTTATATCATGAGGATAGATCTGTTAAAGGAGTGATTACAAAAGATTTGGATTCACCATGTTTTGATTCAGATATGATATACTCAAACAAAAATCTCGATATACATAGGGAACTTCAT